>NW_023639558.1:0-5000 GCF_015228065.2 Penaeus monodon
AAAAATATATATATATATATATTTTAAATTTTAATAAAATTTTTTTTTTTTTTTTTTTTTTTTTTTAAAAAAAAAAAAAAAAAAAAAAAAATTTTTTTTTTAAAAAAATATATGAAAATTTAAATTTGGGTATATAAATTTTTTTTTTTTTCCTAATATATATATACATATAATATTATATATATATATATATTTTATATATATATATATTTTTATTTTAATATATAAATATTGTATGTTTTATTCATAATTAGCACACAACAGGAGAAACACACAAGCAACAGACAAAAACAATACAAACTTACATTTTTTTTACTTTATACATAGATAGAACATGCATACATAGACAGATATATAGGTAATAGAAAGAAGATAGAAAAATAGATAGAAATGATAGAAATATATTGATAAATATTATCTAAAAGACAAACGATAGATAGATTTACATGTATGCTTTATACTATATACTAACAAAATATCCTTTATATAGGTTATATACAAAATTGTGGTGTGGTTTGTGTGCGTGTGTGCATGTATTGTGTAATCTATTGTTGCTAAGCTTTACCCCCTAAACATAAAACCCCTCTGCCCAAGGGAAACGTGTAAAAAAATACCGTTTTTAGGAAATCCCAAAGTATTCTTATGCTTAAAGTAGGTGTAAAAACCCTTTTTAATAAAATTGCAATAAAAATTATTTTTCGCAATAAATGAAATGATTGCAAAAAGATGATAATGTGATATAACGTAATAATGATGAAATCATGATAATAATGATGAAAAAACAGGAATTGGCCAATATAATAAAAAAGGTAAAAAAAAAAAATCCCAAAGTAGAAAAGCGGCAAAATCTAGCGAAATTAGCCTTTTGAGAGGACTCCCAAAAAACCTTTTTTCCATCATTTCAGATTCTGGCAATTTTAGGGGAATAATGATAAAAATTACCCCTATTCTATTAATCATGAAATAAAAAGATAAAATGAAATAAGAGAAATTTTGGGTAAAATTTGAAAATTTTTATTATTACTATTACGATTATTATTATCATTATTATCATTATTTATTATTATTATTATTATAATTTTTATTATTATTTTATTTTTTTTATTATTATTATTTATTATTATTATTATTATTATTATTATTATTATTATTATTATCATTAATATTATTTTTTTTTATTAATATTATTATTATTATTACTTTACTTATTAGAATTATTGCCAAAAATATATTATAACTGTAATAATAACAATAATAATAATAATAAGTATAATAATAATAAATAATAATTGTTATATATTGTTTTTTAATTATTATTATTATCATTACATTGTTTTTTATTTTTACTGGTTGTATAATTGTAAAAAAAAATTACTATAACCCTAAAAATTACAGTAATAACGATATTGATTAAAATAATGATATAAAAAATAATTATAAAACTGTTAAATTTTGTTATTATTATTGTTATTACTATTATTATTGTAGTTGTTATTAGTATAGATGTAAAAATATATATTAAAACTGCAATAATTGCAATAATAATGATAATAATTGCAATAATGATGATAATAATTGCAATAATGATGATAATGATGATGATAATGAGGATAATGATGATAATGAGGATGGAAATGATGATAATGATGATAATGATGATGGATAACAATAATAATGATGATAATCATGATAATAATGATGATAATAATAGGAATTGTGTCCATATATGATAAAAATGGTAAAAAAAAAAATCCCCAAAAATCGAAAATCGGCAAAATCTAGCGAATATAGCCTTTTGAGAGTAGACTCCAAAATGACGTTTTTTTTTCCCTGCTTTGATGATTCTGGCAATTATTAGGGTAATAATAATAATAATTACCAAATTCTATTAATCATGCCAAAAATGATGATAAAGTGAGATTAAAGAGAATTAGGATAACATTTGATGATTATTAATATTATTACTATTACCATTATTATTATCATTATTATTATTATTATTATTATTATTATTATTATTATTATTATTATTATTATTAATATTATTATTATTACTTTAATTATTAGTATTATTGCCAAAAAATATATTATAACTGTAATAACAATGAAAAATAATAATAAGGGATAATAATAATATACTAATTGTTATAATATTGTTATTTTAAAATTATTTTTTGTTATTATTATCATTATTATTATTTTTACTGGGAGTATAATTTTTAAAAATAATTATTATACGGTAAAAATTACAGTATAACGATATTAATTAAAAAAAATGAATATAAATAATTATTATAAAAACGTTATTATTATTATTTCTATTGTTATTACTATTATTAAAGTAGTTGTTTTTAGTATACATGTAAAAATATATATCATAACTGCAATAATTGCAAAGATAATGATAATAATTGCAATAATGATGATAATAATTGCAATAATGATGATATGATGATGGGTATTGATGATAATGATGATAAAATGATGATAGAGAAATAATGATGATAATCATGATAATAATGATGATAATAACATGAATTGTGTTCATATATAATAAAAAAGGTAAAAGAAAAAAAAAAAAAAAAAAAGTCGAAAGAGCGGCAAAATCTAGCGAAATATAGCCTTTTGAGAGTAGACTCCAAAATGACCTTTTTTCCATTCATTTGAATGATTCTGGCAATTATTAGGGTAATAATGATAATAATTACCAGAATTCTATTAATCATGACAATAATGATGATAAAAGTGAGAATGAAGAATTTGGATAACATTTGATGATCATTAAACCCTTATTACTATTTTCCATTATTATTATTTATCATTATTATTATTATTATTATTATTATTATTATTATTATTATTATTAATATTATTATTATTATTAATATTATTATTATTATTACTTTACTTATTAGTATTAAGGTCAAAAAAATATATTATAAATGTAATAATAACAATAATAATAATAATAAGTAAAATAATAATAATACTAAGTGTTATGATGTTGTTATTAATATTATTATTGTTATTATTATTATTATTATTATTATTATTATTTTTACTGGTAGCATAATTGTAAAAATAATTATTATAACAGTAATAATCACAGTAAAAACGATTAAAATAATAATATAAATAAATTTTCATAAAACGGTTATTATTGTTATATTATTGTTTTACTATTATTATTGTAATTGTTATTAGTATAGTTGTAAAATATATATTATAACTGCAATAATTGCAATAATAATGATAATAATTGCAATAATGATGATATAATTGAAAAAATGATGATAATGATGAGATAATGATGATAATGATGATAATAATGATAATGATGGGACGATAGTAATGATGATAATCATGATAATAATGATGATAATAATAGGAATTGTGTCCATATATAATAAATAAGGTAAAAAAAAAAATAGCAAAAGTCCCAAAAGCGGAAAATCTAGCGAAATATACCCTTTTCAGATTCTACTCGAAAATGAACTTTTTTTCATTCATTTGATGAATCTGGCAATTATTAGGGTAATCATGATAATATTACCAGAATTCTAATTAATCATGTCAATAATGATGATAAAAGTGAGAATAAAAAGAATTTGGATAACATTTGATGATATTAATATTATTACTATTACCATTATTATTATCATTATTATCATTATTATTATTATTATTTTTATTATTATTTTTATTATTATTATTATTATTATTATTATTATTATTATTATTAAAATTAAATTATTATTATTAATATTATTACTATTATGACTTTAATTATTAGTATTATTGCCTAAAATATATTATAACTGTAATAATAACAATAATGATAATAATAAGTATAATAATAATAATAATAAAAATAAATTTTTATAATATTTTATCAATATTTTATATTTATTATTATTATTATTATTTTTATTGGTAGTATAAATTGTAAAAATAATTATCATAACAGTAATAATTACAGTAATAACGATATCAATTAAATAATGATATAGATGATTATGATAATGATGATAATGATGATGTTAACGATAATAATGATGATAATCATGATTTTTAATGATATCAAAAGGAAATTTTGTCCAATATAATAAAAAAGGTAAAAGAAAAAAGTCCCAAAAACCGAAAAAACGGCAAAGTCTAGCGAAATATAGCCTTTTGAGAGTAAAACTCCAAAACGACTTTTTTCCATTCATTTGATGATTCTGGCAATTATTTTGGTAATAAAGATAATAATTACCAGAATTCTATGATCATGACAATAATGATGATAAAAGTGAGAATAAAGAGAATTTCAATAACATTTGATGATTATTATATTTTTACTATTACTATTATTATTATCATTATTATCATTATTATTATTATTGTTTTTTATTATTATTATTTAAAATTATTATTATTTTTTAATATTATTATTATTATTACTTTAATTATTAGTATTATTACCAAAAAAAAAAATGTAATAATAAAAATATAATAATAAAAGTATAATAATAATACTAATTGTTATAATATTGTTATTAATATTATTATTGTTATTATTTTTAATAATTATTTTTTTTCTGGTAGTAAAAATTGTAAAATTAATTATTATAACATAATAATTACAGTAATAACGATATTAATTAAATAATGATATAAATAATTTTTATAAAACGTTGTTGTTGTTATCATTATTGTTATTACTATTATTATTGTAGTTGTTTTTTAGTATAGTTTGTAAAAAAATGTATTATAACCTGCATTAATTGTAATAATAATGATAATAATTGCAATAATGATGATAATAAATTGCAATATGAAAGATAATGAAAGATGATAATGATGAATAAAGACGATGATAACGATAATAATGATGATAATCATAATAATAATGATGATAATAACAAGAATTGTGTCCCCTATATAATAAAAAGGTAAAAAAAAAAAAAATCCCAAAAGTAAAAAAAGCGGCAAAATATAGCAAAATATAGCCTTTTGAG
>NW_023639558.1:10000-12023 GCF_015228065.2 Penaeus monodon
ATGTATATACCACTATGCATAGGCTTCCTGTATATGGAGGAGAAGTGGTCGCAGAGCGATGGACTAAGGGGGTCAAGAAAGGGAGCTTGTTGTCAACCTCCCATTCCACTTTGAAACGGAGGGAAGGAGAGAGAGAGTTCAGCTGCATCAGGAAAACTGGGAACAGGGCAGGTCATGAGGCCAAGAGCAAAGACTCGTCGACATACCTCAGCCAGACCGACGGGTAGAAGGGAGATGAAGGAAGAAGCTCAGACTCGAAGAATTCCATGAAAAAATTTTGCCAGGACTGAGAAAAGGGGGAGCCCATAGCAACGCCGAACGTTTGAGAGTAGAAGCGACCTTCAAAGGAAAGGAATTAGAGTCCACACACAGACGAATCAGCTGGAGGAAAACGTCGGTGGCAGACGGAGACGAGGATCCTCTGCGAGGAGTCTCCTCTGGAGGAAAGCGAGGACGTCATCAAGCGGGAACCTTGGTGAACAGGGAGTTTCATCATGATCGCCGGTGATATTCCACGAACTCGGAGATTAAAGTCCTGAGAGTGGCGAAGGTGAGCAGGAGAGAAGGTGCCAAAAGGAGGTGAGAGATTTCGCCACCAAGCTGCAAGGGTGCGTCGCAGATCCCCGGGAGAATGATGGGGGACAGAGGCAGGCCCGGGTTAATGGGTTTTAGGAAGCCCATAGAAATGAGGGAGTCGAGGGTTGATGACTCTGACCTCTGATAGAGGTTCGCCACCGGAAAAAAAGCTGCTATCTCTTTCAGGGGACGGTGGGAAAATAGCAGCAATGCGTTTACGGGGGTCACTGGTCACGGAAGCATGGGTAGAGGCGTCCCTCCAACAGGGCCTGGGCCTTCTGCAGGTAAGAGGCACTTTCGAGTTGCCCTTGTCAGAAGGCAGAATGGTGACGTCCTCCCTGCGCAGACTTTGAAGGCCTCACGGTAACTCCTGGGAATAGAAGGGTTAGGAAGAGGAGAGATTCGAGGGCCGGGATAAGCACCACGGAGGGGAGAGACATCAGGCAAAGAGTTCCTGTGAGAGGATATGAAAGGGTCAAAGGATGAAATTTAATATCGATGGAGGTAGGGGGTGAGGCGGAGAGCAAGGAAAGACCGAAGCCAAGGAGTTTGGGGCTGGTGAGGGGTAAAGGACAGGGGGATAAGTTGGTGACAGCGTCGGTGAGGAGAAGCAGGACCAAAGACTGGGGGACGGTCAGGCTGGAAAGTTTTCCCGGGAGAGAGGCGGCCATGGTTGGCATATATATATATATTATATATATATATATATTATATAATATATATATATATATATATATATATATATATATATATATATGTGTGTGTGGTGTGTGTGTGTGTGGTGTGTGGATGTGTGTGTGTGTGTGTGTGTGTGTAAGTGTAGAGATATAAATATATTCACATATAAATATATAAATATAGGATTATTTATATTTATATATATATATATATTTATATTATATATATGGGATATACATATATATATATATACTATATATATATATATATTTTTTTTTGTATGTATATATGTATGCATCTCTATATATATCTATATGCCTATATCTATCTACTGTGTGGGGTTTGTGTGTGTGTGTGAGTATTTGTATTGATATATGAAATATATATATTAAAATATATATATATATATATATATAATATATATATATATATAATAAAAATATATATATATATATATATATAAAATATATATATATATATATATATATGTCGTAATCAAGATGTATTAATCTGTGAAAATAAAAGTAATCACACCCGTTACGATTTAGGTATACTGCCACCACCAGTTCTTTTTATGGGTAAAACTGGAAACCCCTTTACAACAAAATGACCCTGTGACCCAACAACTACCCAAGTGTCTAGTTGACCTTGGAGGACTACAGAAAGAGATCTTGCTTTACTATTTTTATTTGTAATTTTTTTATATATAAATGTAAAACAGAAACTAAATATAGACAAACAAAACAACACAGGAAAAACTGAAATTACA
>NW_023639559.1:0-10000 GCF_015228065.2 Penaeus monodon
CACGCCACATCCTTCACAAATACGAGTCTTTGAAGAGCTTTCGTCCCAAGCAAAACACAAAAACTTGGAAAATTTTAAAGTCTAGCTTAACGGGAACAAAGAAGAACCCGGGAACAAAGAGTAGCCATTTGGGTGAGGACTTTGGAATCAACACTCTCACGTCCCCTGGCATAGGGACCCCTTCTGGGACGAAAAATACACACATCTGGACGAAAAGGAGAAATTTTTTCGGTACTCAAAATTTACCGTCCTTTTTGAGCTAAACGTCTCCCCAATTACTTGATCCCCTCGACGAACTTCACTGGGGAAGACAAAAGGGGTTTTCTCCCCACACCATTACAAGTAGGAGGTAAATTTCCCCCTCCGCCCAGATAATTGAACTTCGGGGATGGGGGATGGGGTTGCTCGTATTCGGATTGCTTATTGTAGAGAGCCGATGCGAATATGCTCCCATTGTACTTGGCGCAGAGTGTCCAGGGAAAATATATTTCCCCTGGTGTGCTAAAACACTTTGAAACTGCCACCCGTTCCTGGCTAATACATGGATAAATCTTAAAGGGAACAAAAAGACAGTCTCCCTTCATCACCGGGGAAGAACTAACATTTGCCGATGTAAGTATAGAAAAGTAGCAATTGAAAGCGAACTATAGACCTTTTCGAGGATTTGAATACAATCTCTTAAAGCCGTTGATGACACTGAAAAAATTGCAGTGTAGAAAATTTCTGTTTACTGCCTCGCTAAACCAAAAGGATTTTAAAAATTAAATTGATGTTACAATAACCCGGGGCCGGGAATTTCTAGCTACCTTTTACATTTTCCCCTGGCGTCACCTAGAAAACAAGGTTTTGAATTCACTTCGACGAAGGCCGTTGGAATGCTATTAAACTGGAAAGTTCGGGTCAAGTGTGGTACTTTATTTTTACTTTGCTCCCAAATACTTTTCGTTATTTACATGGTCAAATATTTAAAGAATTTTCACTTTTTGAGATTTAAAGTTGTTAGACAGTATTATCACACATTTTTTATTTTTTTTTTTAAATTATTATATTTTTAAATAGCATATACATATAAATATATTAATATATATAAATATATATATATATATATAATATATGAAAAATATATATTTTTAATATATATCACTCTTTTTTACAGTGCCTGCTGGAACACACCTTTTTCGAACGAAAACCCTGGGAATCTGCATCCCTTGCCTGATGTGTTCGTTTCGCAATTCCTTCGAGAAACCAAAAGAAGCCTTAGCGGGTGCAAAATCCGGTTACAGATTTCGGAGTGAAACGGGTTTTCCTAATCGATTCCTTCCCCCAAAGGGTAATGACGGGGTTTGGAATTCGATCTTGCTGTAGCCGTGACTGGGGCGCACCCCGATGCAGCAGTGGATGGTCTCCACAAAATACCAAAATCAATCATACTTTTCCATGGAAAGTACCCTGACAACCCCCACTGGCTACCCTCTGACCGAAAGGGTTTCCCCGATAACGTATTTCGAAATCGCCCAACTTCGGTCACACCCAAATTTTAAGGTCTAAATCTGCGAATTTTCAATATAAATAGGAAGCTCTATTTTATTCAATACCCTTTTCTTTCGATCATAAAAAGAAATTTTTGTAACCGGTTCTTACTCACCATTTTAGATTTATAAAACAGTTTATGGCAGATTTTGCTTTGCTATTGGAGTGAAGATTTGTATTGGAAAATTCTGTGCGAAGAGAAAATAAAAATCTCGCGAGTAGAAGCATCCCTTAGGGCCTAAAACTTGGCTGTGTTTCCTAATTCCCTCAAAGGGCACAGTGTTCGTCTTTTCCAAAGTAAGGAAAACGGGTTTTTTTGGGAAGGAAAAGGAAGGGGAGAGGATGGAATGTAATAGGGAATTAAAATCGAACCCGGAGGAAATGTTTGATTGGTAAATGGTTGGATTCTATACTTAAACTATTTTTAAATCATCGATTAGAGAGAGAGAGGGAAAATACTTTCATTACCAAAGTATTTCACTTAAATGATTATATGTCCGCATAAAGTTGACGTTTAGTTTTCCATCTAATTGAATGTAAACATAATGTCGGCATGACAAGACAGACTTTGGAGCCCTCGCTGTCATTTTCCAGTCCCTGCCGCATCCCCAAATCTTTGTGGGCCCTTTTGAGGCTTAAATTATAGTGGGGAAAAAATAAAAAATTAAAATAAAACAAAAAAATAATAACCAATATAAAAAATGATATAATGAAATGTTGCAATAGTAATATAAATGATAATGTAAAAATAATGATATTAATAAAAAAAATATTAATAATCTAATAATGATAATTTAAAAAAACTGTTTTTAGAAAAATTTATTTTTAAATGAAAAATGACAATACTACTAATAATGGTGACAAGATAATAATAAAAAAATAATAAATAAAAAATAACATAATGTAATAAAAAAGATAATGATTGAAAATGATGATATGATATGAAAATATAATAAAACAAATGAAAAGGGAAATTAAAGATAATCCTCGGATCAAAAGGGTTTCCCCATGAGGGTATTTAAAGATTTTCAACTTCGGTTACACCCAAAACTTAAGGTTTTCAATATAACCAAACATAAGGGGGGACTCTATTTTATCTATAATAGTTTTTATACATTCGATCATAAAAAATGGTTACTGTCAGTTGGGAAAAGTTTTCAACTTGGGTTAGGATACCAACATCACTAAATGTTATCAACAGAATTATAGGTATAATTTTTGTTTTGCTATTAAAAATGGGATGTGTTTCGTACAAAGAGAAAAAAAAAAAAGTCGTAATTAGGAATTTCCTTCTCCAGATGTTTAGTATGTGCTATAAAAATGTATCAAAGGTAAATAAATATGGGGCTATACGTGGTTGCTTTCAGACCTATGTCTGAGATGAGGGAAAATAATGGTTTGAAAAAAAAGTTGAAGTAGTTTTTTTATTTTTTATTTTTTTTTTGTGCGACATCATTTAAAAATCTTTTTTATTTAAACCTTTTAATAGTAAATTTAAAATAAAACTTTCACGACTAGAACCCCGCACACTTTGACTCTTGGGGTTTTGTTATCAAATTTTCCTAAAATGGGTAGTATTCTCTACCAAAAAAAAAAAAGCCCGGGGTTCGAGAAAGGGAAAATAGAGGGGATGAGAAAGTAACATGGAGTCCCCTGCCATTCTTTTTTGGTAAAGTTTCTTTTCCCATCTCTAATTTTTATTATTATTATGTTTAATACGAGAGGGGGAGGATCCCATTTTTCTATGGTGGTTTTTAGGTGAGGGAAGTTAAAAAAGTAAATCAAAAATTGGGGGGACTCTTTTAAACAAATCAAAACTTTTTTAGCAAGAGGATTAATTAAGAATGAAAAAAAAAGGAAAGATGAATGAAAATCAAACACTTTATAGCAATCGGCATGTGCAAATAAAGGGAAACAATTGTAAAACTTTTTACTTTTACTTTTTTTAAACCAAAATTTTTTTTCCCCTTGCAGCTTTGATCGATTTGGCTACGAATTTTTGAGGCCCCAGGGCTCTAGGTTTTTCATTTGGGACAAAGAGGAGGAGGAGTGTGCCCGTGGGTTCACCGGGACATCCCCTGCATTTTTCACTGTCAGAAGTTCTAGGTGGTACCTTAGGTGGGGGAAAATTGTTTTAAAAATACAATAATTGGTGGTCATCTAAAAAACAAAATCCGAAATACTTTTTTACAGCAATTAGGTTTATTAAGAAGGAAAAAAAAAAATATAATGTAAATCAAACACATTTATAGAAATAAGCATTACAAATAAAGGAGTACATTTTGTAAAACTTTTTACTTCATAACTCTTTCATTTAACAACTGAGGGAGGAGATGTCCCGTGGGTTCCCATGGCAGTCTCTGGTCGATTCAAAAAACTTGATAACCTAAGACCCATTTCTCTGTGGGAGTTCTTCAGGGCGTGAAACCTCGAACAGCACAGGTGTCCCTTGGCGTATGCCCGAGGGCGAGCAGAATTCCATCTCCTGGAGACTTGGAGGCCACTGAATCATGTTGCATGGCTCAGCGAATAGCAATCTGGTTTTACATCGCTCTTTGTGCTAGGGTTGGGACACTGCTGAGAAGGAAAAAGGGAACAGTACCGGGAATCTTGCTAAGGGGGTTTAAAGGGCCATTTTTTTGGAAATGATCTTCGCCCTCCCCCCAAAGCCCTGGAAAGCTAAACTCTAAGCCCCTCACGATAAACTGCAGTCCATCAGGGGAGGGAAAAGGTCATCTCGATCATTTTGGGGTTTTTGTGAATATTGGGCTAGTTTTTTTGAGCAGTTGTACCACGTACCCCTTCCAACATTTAAATTTGGGATGCAATGGTTTCACAATACTATGCTGGCCCACCCTAGAAAACCTCTTACCCTAATGGGGGGTGGAGGCGATTTCCAAGTTGAAGTGGGAAAACCGCAGGAAAATGGATATCCGTGCTGAATTTCTAAACGCTGAGTGTGGCCTTTTGGGCTCGGGTTTTGGTGCAGTTTCGGTCCCAAATCCCCCTGCCTTTTTTGAAGGGGGGTCTCCCTCTCCAAAGGGGGAAAAAGGAGACTTTGGGGACTATAGCAATTATATGGCATTACCTGCCAAATACCAGGCAAAGATCCCCCACATTTTCGAAAGGGATCCACGACCACCTACTAAGGTACCAAGCCCGGGAGAAAGTCTAAATTCCTACTGAAAAGTCCACAAAGAACCTATTTTTTGCGTTTCGAGAAAATTGGGGAAGCCGTCGTGATTTTGGTCGGGGTTGCTTGCAGCCTACATGCCCTCAAGAAACGTTTGCGTCGGGCATGGGAAAAATGTATGGGGAAATTCGGGAACTCGGGGAAAACCCAACAAGATTTTTGGGCTTAATAGCAAGCCTATATACCGGTACGAAAATGCTGGGGGGGCCTGTTAAAAATTCTTCCCCTTTAATTCGGGGGAACAAGACGTGTTTTTTGCACCAAAACTTTTCAACACCCCATGGACTGGATTAGGGGAGTGTTTTCCCCCAAAAGTCAGTGTCGATAACGCTGGTAAAACATAGTCTCGACCTTTACTTTGCATGATGTTTTTTTATCCTATATATATACTGTATATATGTGTGATCATTTTTGTACGAGCTAAAAATATTCTATCTTCTTTTATTTTATCACGATTCCAAAGTTTTTTTTTTTTTTTGGATTGTTTTATTGCGATTATTAAAGTTTCATTTTTAAATGGGGGAAAAAAGGGTGAGGCTGTTTTGGGAATTTTTTTCCTTTTTTAAATTTTAAGGGTATTTTGACACACTTTATTTCTTGGGGAAACAATGAGTGATATTTTAAATTTCTATGTAAATTTTATATTTATGAGGTTGTATAATTGATACAATTTAATGTCTAGACATTAATATGTAATTTTGTTTTCGTCAAATTTGCATGTTATTTTGATTTTCAAAACTATTTATTTTTAAAATGCTTAGGTAGTATTTCTTTTTTGTGATCCAAATTTTTAAAATTTTTGATTAATATTTTTTACGTCAAATATTTTTCGGTCGAAATAAAAAATTATGACAACCCCAAATGGTTTTTTTTTTAACCGATATATATATTTTATTTACGTATTACATATAATATTTTCAATATATACACACACCCACAAAACACCACACACACAAATATATATTACAATATATATATTATATTTATATAATTATATATTATATATATATATTATATATATATATATATAGAAAACATGTATATATACTATGCGGTTGCCAAAAATATATATATATATATATATATTATTATAATTTTATATTAAAATATAATATTTAAAATATATTATATTCATGATGTGTGTGTTATATATATATATATTTTATATATATATTATATATATATTAAAAATATATATATATAATATATAAATTTTTCATGTATGTTGTGTGTGTGTGTTAATATTATTTTTTTACTATATTTTTAATATATAATATAATTTATTTATATATATATTATATATTCTACATAAAACTTCCTCATTGCCCCCAGCTGCTTTTTTTTCAATAAACTAAGATCTACCGAGATATCGCCTTTTCTTTAGCTTCGTCCGTTTTGGTCTTCATAGCATGCCCCCCTTTTTTTTCCAGTTTCTGGACTTTCTTCCCCGATGGAAGGTTTTTTCTTGCTGTTCTGTAGGCTCGATGTACTTTTTTCCACCCCTCCCTTTCCCAAAAATTCGCCCTTTTTTTTTTCACGCAACAGTGAAGCGGCTCCTTTTCCAGTCAGGTGATGCAAAACTTTACCCCTCATTGCCTACTGGTTCAGTCATTCCCCTTTAGCTAGTCGCATTTTTATGTATGTATTTTTGTGTATGGTTTATATGTATATAAAAAAATCACTTTAAAAAATATATATGTAATATTAAAAAAATGTATATATATATATATAAATATTTTATATATTTTGTGTGTGTGTGTGTGTGTGTGTGGTGTGTGTGTGTGTGTGTGTGTGGTATTATGTGTTTGTTTTTATGTGTAAATGTATATGGGTTTATTAAAAAAAAATTTGTTTATATCATAATTTTATATAAAAAAAATAGTATGTTAACATACCCCAAAAAACAATATACTTTAATATTATAATATAATATATATAATATATATATATATATATTATATATTATATATATTAATATATAAAATTTTTATATAACGGTATGTATATGAATATATATATACATATAAATAATATTATATATTTATATATTTATATTATATTATTATATATGCTATATAAGTATATCATGTATAATTTATTTATGCACATAAATAAATAATTTTTACATATATACATACATCCCACATAAAAATATTATCACTTTTTTTCTTTCCATACATACGAAAATACACACACACACCCCGCACTAAAAATTATGTATTAATATATATACAATATATATATATTTTATATTATATATATTATTAATATATTTATATATATCTATTGTTGTATGTTTTGTATGAAAAACTATATAGTAAAATTATATCTGTCGCAAAAACAACATAAAAATTATCTGTATATATAAATATATATTTTTATATATATATATATTATATATAATATATATTATATTTTATAAATAATATATATATATTATATATATGTATAAAAAAAAAAATATATATATAATATATTTTGTGTGTGGGTGGTTGGTGGTTTGTGTGTATGTTTTGAGTTTCTGCGTGTGTGTGGGGGTGGGGTTTGTGATTTTGTGTGTGTGTGTGGTTTGTATGCAGATATGTGTGTTTGGGTTTGCTGGTGTGTATTTTTTTATTTTTTCTAATGTTTCATATGCGTGCTGTGTGTATATATTATTATTTTGTATAAAGGTGGTAATTATTAAGCTATTGAATTGACCTAAGGGATTAACATGATTCTCGTTCGGTGGTCTCCCCTTGCGAGGAAAATTCAAGGGCAAGCAGCGGTTCACCCACATTTTGAACTTTTACACCCCGGGGTATATAAAAGCCTGAGCACTCCTTTCATCACCCTCACATGAAGGGCTTTTGTTGTTCGCTCTCGTTGGGCTGTGCCGCTGGCCGAACTTTGGCTTCCCCGTCGGACGCGGGGGGGGATAATTGTTAGCTTCTTGATATATAAATTTATTATATTATATATATATATTATAAAAAAATATTATATATTTTTTTTATTCATTTATTTTTTATTTTTATTTTATTCACGTCAGTAAACAAGAACATATAAAAATGAAAAATAGCGTCTATGTAATTTAATACAAAAATTGTGGCATATATTATTTAGACATACACATTCACAAAACAATAAAAAACGCGCACACACACAAAAAAAAAACACATTAAAACATACAATAAAAACATACTTATAAAATTTTAAAATATATATAATATATTAAAATATTTAAAAATATAAATATGTATATAATTAAATTTTCATATATATATACATATTATGTAATATAAATGCATATACCTGTGTGTGTGTTTCCTTTTGGATATATATTATATATATATATATATATATATATATATCCATACACCTATTCATATATAAAACGAAAAATATATATTAATATGTGAATATATATTATATGTATATATAAAATAAAATATATAGTATAATATATAAAATATATAGTATATATATATCATATATATATTATTATCATATATATATTATATATATATATATATATATATATATATATGCATATAGATTTCTTTTCATTTGTTTTAGCTGTGTGTGTATGTGTGTAAGTGTGTATGAGATGTATAATAATTATAAAAACTGTATGTATATATGTTAATTATATAATATATATTATTATATATTATATATTATATATATATATATATATACTATATATATATAAGTACTTGCATAAATATACCAATCATATTTTTTTCATTAACCTGCATATATACATATGAATTATTAGGTACAACCATATCAACATATATATATGATATATATATATTAAAATATATATATAAAATATAATATATATTATATTATATATATATATGTATATATATCCACATATATTTGTATATATATATATATATATTATATATTATTATTTTATATATATATATTTTATATATACACGAGTGTCACATGTCATATTCGTGATCATAAGCAATTATGTATATATGCATTGTTTTTCTTTTTTAAAATCTGTAATTTTTCTTTATTAGGCGCGGCTGATGCTCAGAACCCAACATGACGAAAAACTTCCTGCTTCATAAGATCTACGGGGATATCCTGACTCTAATCTAAAAGGCAAAGCTGATTCCTTTGACCCGGAAGCCATTTATCCCATTACAGTGACGGAGGGAAAGCAGTACAGAAACTTATGAGAGACCTGAAGGATAACAGGCTTCTTCAACAAAGGCATTGGTTCTCTCTCTTCAATCCTAGGCAACGCGAAGAAGCACTTATGCTTTTGATGTTCTCATTCACTGCAAGGACTGGATACATTTGTCAGCAATGCTGCCTCCCTTTCCCCCAAATTATGAAATGAGGGAGAATTTGTTTATGCCTTGTAAAGTTGCGGTCATCCACTCACCTCTGTCTGAAAACGTTTGTACTTCCTCCACTCTATGAAGTCACGCCACAAACTCTTCACCAACAGCGAAGTCATTGAAGCAGCTTATCGTGCCAAGCAAACACAAAAACCCGGTAAATTTAAGTCTAGCTTCACTGGAACTAAGAAGAATCCTGAACAAAGAGTAGCCTATTTCGGTGAGGACATTGGAATGAACACTCATCACGTCACCTGCATATGGAAATTCCCTTTTCTGGTGGGACGACAAATACAGCCATCATCTGGATCGCAAAGGAGAGAATTTCTTCTGGGTACATCATCAATTACCGTTCGCTTTGATGCTGAACGTCCCCTCCAATTATTTGATCCCGTCGACGAACTTCACTGGGAGAAGCCAAACGTACAAAGGGTTTTTCTCCCCACACCACTTACAATATGGAGGTCAATTTCCCCTCTCGTCCAATAATTGAACTTCGAAGATGTGGATGGTGTTGCTCGTATTCGAGATTTGCTTATTGTAGAGAGCCGAATCCGCGATGCTATTTCACATGGTTATATCGTCGACAGGGCTGGTAATCATATTGATATCATGAATGAGCGTGGAATTGACGTTCTCGGAGATGTTATTGAATCATCTTTGTACAGCCCTAATGTGCAGTACTAGGGAAAGCCTTGCAAAATACTGCTCACATTGTACTTGTTCGACAGAGTGATCCACATGGAAAATATGATTTACCCCCTGGTGTGCGGGAAAAACTTTGAAACTGCCACCCTGATCCTAGCTTCTTTAGGCTTCAAAAATACATGGATAACATCTTCAAGGAACACAAGGATAGTCTCCCTCCATACACCGTGGAAGAACTAACATTTGCCGGTGTAAGTGTAGAAAATGTAGCAATTAAAGGCGA
>NW_023639559.1:20000-22500 GCF_015228065.2 Penaeus monodon
AGCAGTACAGACACTTATGAGAGACCTGAAGGATAACAGGCTTCTTCAACAAAGGCATTGGTTCTCTCTCTTCAATCCTAGGCACGCGAAGAAGCACTTATGCTCTTTGATGTTCTCATTCACTGCAAGGATTGGGATACATTTGTCAGCAATGCTGCCTACTTCCGCCAAATTATGAATGAGGGAGAATTTGTTTATGCCTTGTATGTTGCGGTCATCCACTCACCTCTGTCTAAACACGTTGTACTTCCTCCACTCTATGAAGTCACGCCACATCTCTTCACCACAGCGAAGTCATTGAAGCAGCTTATCGTGCCAAGCAGACACAAAACCTGGTAAATTTAAGTCTAGCTTCACTGGAACTAAGAAGAATCCTGAACAAAGAGTAGCCTATTTCGGTAGGACATTGGAATGAACACTCATCACGTCACCGGGCATATGGAATTCCCATTCTGGTGGGACGACAAATACAGCCATCATCTGGATCGTAAAGGAGAGAATTTCTTCTGGGTACATCATCAACTCACCGTTCGCTTTGATGCTGAACGTCTCTCCAATTACTTGGATCCCGTCGACGAACTTCACTGGAGAAGCCAATCGTACAAGGTTTTGCTCCCCACACCACTTACAAGTATGGAGGACAAATTTCCCCTCTCGTCCAGATAATGTGAACTTCGAAGATGTGGATGGTGTTGCTCGTATTCGAGACTTGCTTTATTGTAGAGAGCCGAATCCGCGATGCTATTGCACATGGTTATATCGTCGACAGGGCTGGTAATCATATTGATATCATGATGAGCGTGGCATTGACGTTCTTGGAGATGTTTTTTGAATCATCTTTGTACAGCCCTAATGTGCGTACTATGGCCTTGCACAATACTGCTCACATTGTACTTGGTCGACAGAGTGATCCACATGGAAAATATGATTTACCCCCCGGTGTGCTGGAACACTTTGAAACTGCCACCCGTGATCCTAGCTTCTTTAGGCTTCATAAATACATGGATAACATCTTCAAAGGGAAAACAAGGACAGTCTCCCTCCATACACCGTGGAAGAACTAACATTTGCCGGTGTAAGTGTAGACAATGTAGCAATTGAAGGCGAACTAGAGACCTTCTTTGAGGATTTCGAATACAATCTCATTAACGCTGTTGATGACACTGAACAAATTGCAGATGTAGAATTTCTACTTACGTGCCTCGTCTGAACCATAAGGACTTTAAAATTAAGATTGATGTTAGCAATAAAAAGGGCCAGGAAGTTCTAGCTACCCGTTCGCATTTTTGCCTGGCCTCACCTAGACAAACATGGTATTGAATTCACCTTCGACGAAGGCCGTTGGAATGCTATTGAACTGGATAAGTTCTGGGTCAAGTGTGAGTACTTTATGGTTTGCTTTGCTCCTTTAATACTTTATCGTTATTCATATGGTCAAATATTTTATGAATTTTCACTTGTTCAGACTTAAAGTCGAGTAAGCAGTATGGTCTGTTCAATATTACAACTTCAAATTTTATACACATTTTTATTTTTTGATATATGTATACATATATTCATATATATGAATATAATATATATCTCCTTGACTTCATATCATTTTTACAGTGCCTGCTGGAACACACCATTTCGAACGTAAATCCTCGGAATCTGCTGTCACTGTGCCTGATGTACCTAGCTTCGCAACTCTCTTCGAGAAGACCAAAGAAGCCTTAGCTGGTGCAGACTCCGGACTTACAGATTTCGAGAGTGCAACTGGTATTCCTAATCGATTCCTTCTCCCTAAGGGTAATGAACAGGGTCTAGAATTCGATCTTGTTGTAGCCGTGACTGATGGCGCAGCCGATGCAGCAGTGGATGGCCTCCACGAAAATACCGAATTCAATCACTACGGTTCCCATGGAAAGTACCCTGACAATCGCCCACATGGCTACCCTCTGGATCGCAAGGTTCCCGACGAACGTGTATTCGAAGATCTGCCCAACTTCGGTCACATCCAAGTTAAGGTCTTCAATCATGGCGAATATATTCAACATCAATAGGAAGCTTTATACATACTCACCATCACTGGGTGTTACCAACAGAATTCTAAGATATGATTTTTGCTTTGCTATTAATAAGGAGACATGATTTCTGTACGAAGAGCAATAAAAAAAATTGTAATCAAGACATTTCCTTTTCCCTGATGCTTAGTATAGCGCTATGAAAATGTATCAGAAGGTCAAGTCAATATGAAATCTACACAGTGGTTGTCTACCTTTTTTCAGATCTATGTATTGTTGAGAACCATAATGACAGTAAATAAAGTTGAAGTAGATGTATTTAATTTATTCATTTAGTGAAACATCATTTAAGGTTGTTGTTTTTTTTGTTTTTTTTATCCTAATTAGTAAATTCAATATAATACATTTCACGACTAGAAGCATGCCATACACTGACAACTTGGCTTGTGTTTCCATAATTTACCTAAAGATGGCATAGGATTCGTCATATTCAAAGA
>NW_023639559.1:30000-40000 GCF_015228065.2 Penaeus monodon
TTTACTTTTTCAGACTTAAAGCAGTATGGACTGTTTAATATTCCAACTTCACATTTTATAACACATTATATATATATAATATAATAATTTTATATATAATATATATATTATATTCATATATATGAATATTTATAATATATATCTCTGACTTTCATTTCATTTTTACAGTGCCCCGCTGGAAACACACCATTTCGAACGTAAATCCTCGGAATCTGCTGTCACTGTGCCTGATGTGCCTAGTTTCGCAACTCTCTTTGAGAAGACCAAAGAAGCCTTAGCGGGTGCAAAATCCCGGGCTTACAGATTTCGAGAGTGCAACTGGGATTCCTAATCGATTCCTTCTCCCTAAGGGTAATGAACAGGGTCTGGAAAATTTGACCTTGTTGTAGCCGTGACTGATGGCGCAGCCGATGCAGCAGTGGATGGCCTCCACGAAAATACCGAATTCAATCACTACGGTTCCCATGGAAAGTACCCCCGACAATCGCCCACATGGCTACCCTCTGGATCGCAAGGTTCCCGATGAACGTGTATTCGAAGATCTGCCCAAACTTCGGTCACATCCAAGTTAAGGTCTTCATCATGGCGAATTATCCAACATCAATAGGAAGCTCTATTTTATCTACAATACTCCTTTATACATACCGTCACGGTGTTCCCAAACAAAATTATGGGAAATTGATTTTGCTTGTTTTAATAAGGAGACATGTTTTTCTTAAAAAAGGCAAATGAAAAAAATCGTAATCGAGACATTTCCTTTTCCCGAGCTTTTAGTAAGCCTATGAAAATGTATCAAAGGTTAAGCAATAGAAGCTACACAGTGGTTGTCTACCTTTTTTTCAATTATTTTGATAAACCATAATGACAAAAAGAAATTTAAATAGATGTATTTAATTATTCATTTGTGCGACATCTTTTAAAAACGTTATTTTTATTTTTTTTTTTTTTAATCCTAAAAAATAAATTCAACAAACATCTCACGACTAGGAAAAAGCTATACACATTTGAAGTAAATTTTTTTGATTTATTTATTTGTAAACATCATTAACCTTTTTTTTATTCCAAATGTAAAAATTTAAAAACATCATCTCACGACTAAAACCCTGCCATACACTGACAAAATTTGGGTTTTTTTCCAAATTTACCTAAAGGCAAGTATTCGTATATCCAAAAAAAAAGACGGGATTCAAAGAAGAGAAATAGAGCCGGTGAGAAGTTGATAGAGTTTGAGTAGAATCCCATGATTTTTGCTTTGGTGGTAATCTTTTCTTTTTCCCCTTTTCAATTTTTTTTTTTGTTTTATTAGTCCTTCAACTACGGGAGGGGAGATGCCCCTTTTTTTATTGTCGAAGTTCATGTGGTACCCTTTTTTTTTATATTTTCCACGAGAAGGGGGGATGCCATTTTTCATTGTTTGTTCTATGGTGGTACCTTTTGGTGAGGGGAAATTGTAATAAAATACAATAATTGGTGGACATCTAAAAACAAAATCTCGAAATACTTTTATGCAATGGATTTTTAAGAATTAAAAAAAAAAATATATACGAAAAATAAAACACTTTTAAAATAATAAGCATGTCAAAAAAAGGATATTTGTAAAACAGATTTACTACAAAACTCTTTCATTTGGCAGACTGAGGGAGGGTGTGCCCGTGGTTTCACCATACAGTCTCTGGTCGTTTTCACAGCTTGATAACACAGCCCTAGTTGTCGAGGGGGAGTTTTTAAAAAGGTGAAACACTCAAACACACACGGTCCTTTGGCGTAGCCTGGGGGCAAGGCAGAATTCCATCCCCCGGGGGAATATTGCGGGCCCACTGATCAGTTGAGGGCTCACTAAACGGTAATCAGGCTTTGCATCACTTTTGGTCGTAGGCTTGGATACTGCGAAAAGGGGAAAAGGGAAAAAGTTCATCGGAATCTTGCTAAGGGGGTTAAAGGGCCTTTTTTTGGAAAATATTTTTCGCCCTGCCTACCAACCCCTGAGAAAGCTAACCGAAATGTTGCAGTCCATTCAGTGGATGGCGGTCATCTCAGTCATTTTGGGTTTGGAATATTGGCTGAATTTTTTGAGCGTTGATCACGTGACCCCCCAAGTCTTATCACAAACCTATGCTGGCCCCCCCTCAGCAAAAAACCCTACTACCATAATGGAGGTTAGGAGGTTTTTACAAGTTGAAGTGGGGGAAAAGCCGCGGCATATGGATATCCGTGCTAAATTTCTAAAGGCGGGGTGTGGTCCTTGGCTCGGGGTTTCATGCAGTTTGACAAAAGTCGGGCGTCTGGACCATTCCCCAGAGCTGTTAAAGGGCGGGTTTCCCTCTCTCAAAGGGGCCCCCCCAAAGGGAAGCCCCCTTTGCCGGGGGGGGGCTTGAGGTCCCAATGACGGTGACCGGGGACCAAAGGGCTCCCCATACTGGAGGGGTCACCAGGAGGGATGAGACAAAAAGGGTTTCCCGGGTGCACCAAGGCCCTATAGAGGGGAGGTGTACCCCCCCCGGTTCATTCCATTTTGGGCCCCAGGAGAATTTCCCCCAGGGGGTTTTTGCCGTGCGTGGCATCCCGTATTCCAGGAGACGGAGTCCTGGGGGTTTTGACGATGCTCCCCTGCTGCCCCCTGCAGCTAGCAACACCCCTCTTTGGCCCTTTATTCTGGTTAGACGGGTGGCTTGATCAAGGCCCGGTAAACCCAATGGGCTGGTCAAATATGGCTAGGGTCCAAGCAGGCATTTTCCCCTCGGAGCGCATAGGCCCCCGCGACTCCCATCAGTACGTAATAGTGGCTGCATATATTTCCCTTTCCCCCTTGGCTTTTTGGGAGATTTTGACCCCAAAACATGCTTCCCCTCGTTGGCCCATGGTGGGGGGGGGGGTGAGGAAATGAAAAATTCAAATTTTATGAGTACTAAAAATTTACAAAGACTAGTTCTCTCCCTGACAACCCCCAAACCCCTCGCCATTCTCTCGGGAAAAATCACACGTTGTCACTCTGGAACCTTTCCAGCTTCCAAAGGAAAGAAGGGGGAAATCGAAGGGTTTCCCCGGTTCCCAAACCTTAAAAGGGAAATCCTCCTCAATCCCTAAGGAGATCACCGGGTAATATAAAAGTTTTCTAAGTAAGTCCTGGTAGGAAGACCATTGAGGGTATCAGTCATGGATCTTGACATTTTTGAGGTTCATCGGAATATTTTAAGTTGTAAACGTGATCCTCGCATCACCCCCCAGCGGTGGTAGTCTTTTATTGAGGTTTCGTCACCAGACGAGAGGGACCGTCTGCGTGCGTATGAAAACATTCCTGGGGCTCAATTTTTCTGCTCTCCCCAAAAAACCCTCAATCAGTGTAAGGGAATTTGTTTTTTTCCCGGGGAAATGATGAGGTTTCTGGGGAAAAAACGTTAGAGAATAAAAATTTTTAAAATGTAGGGCGAAAAACTTTTTAGGAAGAATTGATGGTTTGGGAACAGTCGACACCACTCTTCTTCTAACTTTTAACACATTTCCTTCCAGAAAAACGTTAAGTTACAGGGTCCCCCCCCAAAAGGTAAAGCCTATGGCCCAACCCTAGCGGTGCTTCCACTCCCAAAGGTTAGGGGCATGGACCCAAAACTCTTGCCTTTTTTAAAGAAAATGGACAACCAAAGTAGTGTAAAGTGTGGTACAACAGGCATAAGGAGATGAAACTGCCCCGGGCCAAATTGCTTTTACCACTGCAAAGAAGCTCATAAAAACTTCTTCAAGCAAGAAAAAAGGTAAAAATTAAAAAGGGAAGTATTGGTAATAAGGGCAAGGAGAAAGTTTTTTTCCAGGGGCAAAGCAACGTGCCCGTGTGCTTTTTGCCACCAGGTAGGCCCTTTGTTCGGTTCACCCCCATCCTCCTTCCCCCCAACCCTTGCCCTCCAGCTTCTTCACACACACCCCACTTCCCACACCTCACCCAAATTGCTGACACTGCCTCTGGTGAGTTTTCCACCAAAAGGGAGTAGGAGTGGGGGGTCTATTAGAGACCCCTCCCCCAAAGTAAGTTATTGGGCTCAGGCAAGGCTCCAGGGGCCCTCTACGGGACAGCTCCACTGCCCCCATCCACAGGAGCCTCTCTGACAGAATCTCCTAAGTAAAGGCTCAGGTACGCCCTTTTCCCCCAGGAAAAGGAATCCTAAAAAACCTTCCAAAGCTCCACTGCCACAACATCCCCGGGCCTCCGCTGCTAGACAGAATGCCCCTGAAGAAAAAGCTCTATGTCGTTTGCCTAGGCAAAGAAATCCTGAACCTGTCCGGGGGAAACCCGTGGAAAACTAGTTCCACAGGAAACAACCAAAAAAAAAGGTACTCCCAGACCCTGGAAAGGGACAGCCTAAAGGTGCGAGCAAACCTTGACCACAGGTGCTGCCAAACACCTTATGAAAAAAAATTTTAAAAGAACTGGTACCTAATCCAAGGGAAATTTGTCAGGGAATTCATGCAAAAGGGGAAGAACTCAACATCTGTACTTCATGGAACCCAGTTTGTGTATGTCTAAAGAGATTATGCCCAGGGAAAATCGCCCCTTTCCCCGAGGGGAAATTCCGGTCAAGCCCATTATGGAACTTTGAAAATGGCCCTCATGGAGGAGTGCAGTAAGGGGTACGTAAGATATTCCCTTCCAGGAATCCACCTGAGACAACCCTGCGGTGAGGCTGTGAGAATGGGTTTTGACACGCCCTTACCGTTGCCCTCTACTTCCCCACTAATCTAAACAAAAATGATTTGGAAGATCTATTTGGGCATTCCACATCCATTTCTACTTTTGGGGAATTTTAATGGCGGCCCTCACCTCGGGAGCACTTTGTGAAAACCCCAGGAGGGCATTGAGTCCTTGTTCTTAAATAGATGCAGTTTTATAAACAATGACACTCCCACACATTTCAAATTCAAACTGGGAATTCTCCAATTAGACCTATAAATAGCTCACCGATTCCCAAAGTTGAATTTCACCTGGCAGGTCATAGAAGACTTCATGGAAGGCCCACTTTCCAAATATTTTTGGAGAGGTGAAGGGTTTTCCCCAAAAAAGGGAATGCGAGATGGCGACTTAAAACATGCGGTTTTGAATTTTTTTTAGATAAACTCCAGTTTTGCAAGGATCGTAAATGATTTCCATGTATTGAAGATGCGTTGATCACCTCCATCACAAATTTCCCTTTTGCGCAGAAGCACCTTTCCCAAAAAGTAGCGCCAAAACCGCGCCCCCATACCATGGTGGTCTGATGAGTCCCAAAACTGTCAAACAAAAAAGCTGCATTTAAGGCAAATGAAAACGACCCCCAGCATTGAACCTTGTCAATTCAAGAAAAACCCGAGGAGGTAGACGGACGTCGTGGAGACAGTATGTCTCCCGAAAACTCGGGACCCCCTTGCATGGGTATGGGACAAGGTGCGTAATCGCGGGAAAGAGCATATCCAGTCCAACCTCTCTGAAGATAGATGGCAAATCATCACAGATAAAAAAGATTTAAAAATGAGCTAGCTAAATCCATGGCAGAGATCTCCTCGGAGCATCTTACACTCTCGATTCTCCACTTTTCGGGGGAACAAGAACAACCCCAGTGCGTTCCAGTAGGCGCACGAATTCCATACAACTTGCATTTTTTCCCCGAAGGGGAATGGACCCTGCTTTGAGCTCTCCCCGTAAACTCCCCCAGGAAGTGACAGATTCCTCCCAAATTATCTCACTTACCAGAGAGCTCCAGAATTCCTGTTAGACCTTTTTAAATAGGATCTATAGAGGGGGCACACTCCCAATCCACGGGAGAAAAGCATAATCTTCTTTTTCCTAACCTGGCAAAAAATGCTTTGCACCAGGAAATTACAGCCAATTTTTCCCTCCCACTGCATCTGCAAAGGATGGAGAAAATGGGGCAAACTTTAGGTTTTACATGGCTGCTGGAAAAAGAAAACATGTTGACCCCATATCAATATGGCTTTTGAAAAATTTAAACAAAACCCCCAAATTTCATTTTTGAGGATGGAAACTCTATACAGAAAATTTCCTTTACAGCAAAGTCCATATACGTCTTCTTGACCTTTAAAAAGGGTTCGATACTACTTGGGAACATGGCATACTCATAAACTGTTGACATTGGGTTTTAAAAGGGGGCATTACCTACTTTTTATACAAAGCTTCCCCCTTCTGACGGGAAAATTTAAGTTCGGGTAGGAAAAAATTTTTCTAAAACCCGGAAAATCAGCTGGAAAAGGGGGCCCAAAGGAGTGTCTTAAGTGTGACCCTGTTTTCCATTTCTATAAATGAATTGTAAGGTTGTTCCATGCTGTCCAGTAACTGTATGTGGATGACTTTACACTGCGCTCAGGAGGAAGTTACAGGGTGTGCAAGGACGCATGCAGACTGCAATAAATGGTTTACGTGGGGAACATATCATGGGTTTTAAATTTTTTTCCCAAGCAAGACCATGGTATACTTTCCACAAAGAGGAAAGTTCCATCCTTCCCTCTATTTTGGGCAAACCCACTGCAATTTGGGGCCCTGAGGTGAATATTGGGGCTAATTTTTGACTCAAGACTTACAGGGTGCCCACACAAAAAGTTAAAAGTGAAGGCTAAAAAAGACTTATTTTTGCGGGTTCTTTCACATTTATCTTGGGGGGCGACCGCACAAGCTTCTACAGCTTTACCGAGCGCTTATTTGTAGTAAGCTTGACTATGGATGGAACTTTTTTTTATCTGCAACTCCCACTGTTTTTCCGGTTTTTGGGCTCGGTTTATATGAAGCTCTAGAATATTAATGGGGCTTTCAGGCTTCACCCTTTGGGGTCCCGTATGTGAGAGGGAGAACCACCCCTTCCATTACACCGGGACTCACGAACCTGATTTTCTACACGAGACTACAAAATTCCGGGGGTCTCCCCACATCCAGATTGGTTTTTTCCCCCCCTTGAAGATACCCTCCCTTTTAGGAGAATAAAATCTTGTAGAACTTTAAATTTAAAATCTCACTAAGGGGTTCTGGCTGTTGGAATTCCCCAATTCCCCCTTGGGCAATCAATCGAGCTGGATTTGGGCGGAATTTGGGGAAAGGGAGAGATCGAAGCAGAAGTCAGAGAGATTTCTTCGACTTTTCAAGTCCAAAGGGTCGGGACGCAATATTAAGATGGCTCGAAAACTGAAATGGTGTGGGCTTTGCAGCGGGGCAGAAGGAAGACGCATCTGGGAGTCTTTCTAGCGCCCGATCTTCACTGCAGAGTTACTGCCATCCTAGCAAGTTAAGATGACTAGAATCTTAGAAACCCTTTTATTTTGATATATTTGACTCAGTGCCTTTCAAGCAAACAAAAGCTTAAAAACATCACATCAATAGTGAGGGAGTTCAAGATTGGTTGCACTGAGTCAACACGTAAAAAGAAACCCCTATGTTGGGTACCCCGCTGTTGGTGTCAGTGGGGAAAGGCGAGCTGATCAGAAGGCCCCAAAAAGCGCCGGCTCACTTTGATGTCATTTTTTCCCCTCCCACACAAAAACCGGACCTGAAACCCACATCAGGAGTTGTCTTCGCGATAAAAAGGAAGAAAAAAGGGGGGGCATATCTCCCCCGAAATAAATGCAGAGATTTGAATGACCTTGGTAGTTTGGGGGACTGCATCCATTCCAACCGAAAGTGGAAATTCATTTAAAAAGGGTAAAGAAACGGGCAACAAGACGACATGGACCGATGAGGCTAAAAAAACAACACTTTTTGAGGGTGCCAAAAGCCCTTAAAAAATCGCACATGTAGTGGAAAAATGTGCAACTTCTAGACAAAGATATTACTTGGGCTCCCCATATACACGAAAATGTATTGGGGGAGGGTTTTGGGCATGAGGGCTTATTAGTTTCCTTGGGGGGTAAAAAATTTTCAAAAAAAATCTAATTATCATAAAGTTTTTTTGCAATAATTTTCTCATTTAAAAGTATAATATTTTTGCTTTGATTTTAATTTTTTTATTTTATTTTAAGATTCTATTTATAGATTTTTAAAGTTTTAAACATTTTAAATTTTTTATTTAACAAAGTTTTGCCGCTAATGACCCCAGCTGTTACGCGGCAGTAATTTTAAATATCAATAACAATCTTCGAAGGGGAAAGGGGAAACTTGGGACTGTACAGTTATCGGCTTTACCTGCTCAGCAAACCCGGCAAAGTATCGCCCACTTTTTTCGAAAAGGATCCACGAAAAAAACCCACTAAGCACCCGAACCCGGGCAGTTGAATTCACTCCGGCAAGGGCCACAAAAGACCAACTTGCGTTTTGAGTAATTGTAAAACCGACTGATTTTGGGCCCTGGTTGCTTTCAGCCTCTCGACCTCAAGAACGTTTCCTCGGTGCTCGAGAAATGCAAAGGAATTTCTGAACCCGTGGAATTCGAACACAGATTATCGGCTTAAAAGCAAGTTTTTTATACCCGGGACTGAAAGTGCTGTAAAGTTTGGGGGGGCCCGTCAAACTTTTTCCCGTTAAATTTGGAGTAAGGCAAAGGGTGGACCTTGCACAAACTTTTCAAACTGCATGGCCGGGGTTTTGGGGAGAGTACCTACCAAAAATCAATGCGATCAACGCTGGGTAATTCAAAGTGTCAGACCTTGACTCGCCCATATGTTTCTATAATATATATATATTGGGGTGTTGTGTGTGTGTGTGTTGTGTGTGTGTGTGGGGGTGGTGTGTGTGTGGTGTGTGTGGTCATTTGTTTTTTAAAGCTAAAAAATTTCTTTCTATTCTTTTTCGTGATTTTATCACGTATGCCAAGTTCTGTTTTGGTTTTTTTTTTTGTCATTTGCCTCCCATTTTTCTTTTTATTTTGATGCGGGAAATTTTTGATTGCAGATTGCGATTATTAAAATCTATTTTAAAAGGGGGAAAAGGGTATTACTTTACGTCCCCGTGAGGGAAAGTTTTAAGTTTTTAAATTTTTGTTTTTGATATTTGACCTTTTATTTCTTGGAAAACAAATGGGATATTAAACTATGCAATTTTATATTGCATGAGGCTGTATATTGATATCAGATTTAAAATTTTTCTTTTATCAAAGTTTTTCAAAATTTTCTGACTTTTTGATTATTTCAAAAAACAATTTATTTAAAGTGCTTTGGGGTGTATTTTTTTTATTGTGTCTAATTTATAAATTTTTTTAAAAAATTTATTTATGTCAAAAATTAATTTAGGGCGAAATAAACATTGTGATAAACCCGGGGGTTTTTTTTTTGGTGACCCGTGAAACAAAGTATAAATATGATATAAAGTATATATATATATATATATAATATATATAAAATTTGTATGTAGTATTAAACATATTAAATTTTTAAAATTTACAGTATATATTAAATATATATATAATAATTTTTATTATATTATATTCATATTTACAATATATTTTATATATATTATATATTATATAATAAAATATATATATTATTTTTATATATATATATATTGGCAATGCCTTTTTCTATATATACTGTGTTTGTGGTGTGTTATTATATATATATATATATATTATATATATATATAATATATATCTATAATTTTTATATACGTGGTTTGTGTGTGTGTGGTGTGTGGGTGGGTGTTGTGTGTGGTGTGTTTTCTACAATTTTACTCTTGCAATCAACCCCCTTTTTGCAATAATCTCATCAATCACCGAGTATCGCCTTTCCCTTTACCTCAGTTCTTTTTGGGGTCTTCATATATGCTTTAATTTGTTTGTATCTCACTTGTTCTTATATAGTCTGTTGGTGTTTTCACGTGCTTGAAGGAGAAGATACACCAATTAAAAAATAAAATAGGTTCATTGGAGATCACTCTGACAAAATAAAAGGGAGTTTTTTCATAGTCTTGTGCCACACGCGCCAGCTTTTGCTCGAGAGTGCTATGCCGACGTGTGACTACAGACACAAAATAAAATATTTACTCTACAAATTGTTAGAATCCCACTTTTTTCTAGCGATGTGTACACAGCAAATAAAAAAA
>NW_023639560.1:0-12021 GCF_015228065.2 Penaeus monodon
ACCCCATTGGGTACAGGAATAATATAAACCTGATGGGTTTTGAATCTATGCATGCAATGGCCCGAAATTAACTTCTGGGTATGTCTAACCCCTGATGGAAATAGGATTAAGGCTTTTTTTATTTGGTCCTCCAAATATCAGAAAAATATTGTGAGGTAACAGGTGCATCCAACGGCAATGTTCATAGAGATCTCTTGCTTAACAATTTTTAACAAAGGGACCGTTCACATAGGATTCATCGCCTAAGGGGAGGGGGGAAAATCACCAAAAATGAAATCGGCCATTTAGTAAAATAGATAAAAAAGCTCACATTTGATGACTGGGGAGGGGGGGGAGAATATTCTCCAGATTTAATGACGTCAATTGTGAATGGTCTCCTAAAAAAAAAGTGAGTTTGAGCCCAAAACTTATTGAAAATGATGAATATTGATACTGTTTAAGAAAAGACATTTAAATTTGGAAGGACCTTATCGCAAAAGCCATTAACCTTATAATTCAAGGGGGGGGGGGGTTGAGGGGGGGGGGGGGGGGGGGGGACAGTGGGAAATGCCTGTCCATTTTGATGCGTATCATTGTTTTTTCGACCTCTGATTAGAGAAAAGCTATCTGAATCATAATGGATGACAACAAATCATAAAGGAATCCGGAATATAAATCTTACGTGCCTATATTCACGGAGAAATTGCATTTATGTCAAACAAATTGAGATTCTAGGCAAAGAGTTGCCTAACGTATATTAAGTTATGTACAGCTTTATTTCGGCATATATAAATGCAGTGATATCAGGTGATTAAAATAAATGATATCTATATATAGAGTAGTCCCAAATGTCTCAATTAATATTAGAGCTCGTAGTATTATTATATTCCAACTGTCCCTACGAAACACGGATAATTGCCAGTACAAAAAATACAAATTGTTGAGATCGCATGGACCTCACCTTTCTACAACTACGAGGTAAGCAACATTTGTTTGGTATTAAAACGTTTAATATGTTATTATCTCATCTCCCTCGCGAACCCCTGCAAACCTAAGGGTAATTAGGTAAGGAACATTTATATCAAGGACCCTCGATGCAACGTGGAGCCTATGTTTGTGTTTTCATAGTGGAGTTGGTTTCAACTCTTGATTATAGCTTAAGTTTCTTCACTAAGACATTGATATTGCAATTGATCTGGCAACAACACCGGATGTCCACAGCTGCAGCCTAAACTCTAAAAAGTTTGGTCTGCTTAATTAATATCAAATTTACCTTCAGCAAAACATTATGTCTACCGGCAATATACAACCATCTATGACGATTGTATGACGTATTTTTATGGTGCCAAACACAGACTGTCCGATTTCACAGAACAGCAATTACATTTTAATAATACTATGAATAGTGCCATATACTGCACCACACAAAGATTGGGATAATATAGGAATAACCACAGGTAAATAGGTGTTTATTGTGAAATAATCTATGAAGCTGAGGTGTCTACACTATGCATATCCAGTTATTGAATGCAGTATTAAGCCGGTCCAAATTTGAAAAAAGAGCCTTGATAACTAAATCTTTGAACTTAGAAGCAAAGGTAGCTTTTGCACTCGGTTTTCATTAAAATCTTATAATAGCATAATAAACTCATATCTATTGCCAGATATGATATATAGCTCTCTGGATTCAAAGGACATATACCTCCCATTATTTCCCACTGGGGGGGGGGGGGGGTAGCAACCATTAAAAAAACTGAGTATAGTACATGTATGGATTTAAACCAAACAGGTTACATTTGCCTGCACTTCACCTTTCCCCTCCCCTCTTACCTTGTTTTACTGGGAAAAGTGTCCTGGAGTTAGGAAAAAAACCAAGGTGCGTAATGGTGCATCGGGTGCATTATGACATAATAACTAATAAAATCATTCATATTCATTAATATAAGGGAAAGTGTCTCAGTGATCAAACATTCCCCACAATAACTTGAATGATAGAAACAATGAATATATCAAGGCATCTATCAACATAATTTTCTTTATTTACAGTATGTTACTGAATATTTGCTTGTTTACAGTAATTTACTGTAAACCCTATACTGTTGACAAAATATCAACTTTGAATCCCTTAACATCAAGTCTTCATGGCTAAGTGGTAGAGCATAGGGGTTAGCAACTGAATAAAAGTTTCTTTGGTTATGTGTTCAATCCCCTGTTAGGCTATATTTTTTATTTGTATTTGTTATAGAAAACTACATCATATCACATTAATTTACCATAAAATAATTACATTATACTGTTATTTCTACACTCATATTACAGTAATTAAATGTAGGTAAATTACAGAATACTGTTATTTTACACTTATTTACTGGGGAAAAGGTTTCCAGAAAATACTGTAAATTATACCAGTTTTTTTTACAGTGTATATATATAACTATCAGTGTATTTTTTTTGTTTATAGCATAAATTTAAATGTCCAATAATTAAAAAAATTGGCTAATCTGACAACCCTAGATAGACAAATTAATATGTATATACATATACATATATATATATTATATATATATATTATATTTATATATATATATAATAACATATATATAATATATTATATATTATATATATAATATATAATTATATATAGATATATATTAAATTATGTATTTGTTGTTTATTGCATACATTTAAGGTCCCTAATTCAAAAATTCTCAATCTGGAACCTAAATACAAGAATTCCTCAAATTGACATGATAATGGTTTATATTCTCAAATTAGTCATATTTAAGAAATAATTTTAGCCAAAATGTTAAATAGTCTTCTTGTTTTTTGTCTAAAATCAAAAAAATATATATTCTTATTAAATGGCGAATCTACCTTATATAGCTTATCAATTGAATTTTTTAAGTATGATAGACAAATATGTACCTTCATTTATTTTTGTTGACGTTGGATATGGTTGTTTATTAGGGTATGTCAAAAAAGCTACTAACGAAAGGGTTCATCAAAATCAGGTCAAATCCGAGAAATAGGCCAAATTTCATTATTTCCCTCCGTAAAAGTTTATGTTTAAATTAATATATCCAAAAGTTTTCAAGATTCATTTTAAAACTTATACATGGTATATAAGGATATACAAAGACTATGTGTATAAATTTACAAGATTTGAAGTAAAACTTCTGATTTTATGGATAATAATCTAAATTTCTATATTTTATTAGCTGAAAAGTTGTTTCGCTTAATCTAAATTTAAAAAAAAGTATTACAGTGACACATTTGTCCACCCATAACTCTTTTTTGATCATCCTGAATCGTATCCAAAAGTGGTTGTAGCTCTCTGTAGCTTAACGATTTCTGAGATAGGGCCATTCACAGGGGCGATTTGAATAATTTGATGTTTTTCAGAAACCACGCATTTGATTATCCATGTATGATGAAACAATTATTTGTCAAAATCTTAAAACTAAGCATTTTTAATAAAGGGTAACCTGGAAATTCATATTATGAAAAAAAAGTTAGGTATAAGTTTGGAGGTGGTGGCTGTTTTGGCTGCCAGGACATTTTTTTTAAGCAAAATTAATGATTGCAATCAATACAGGAGACCAAAATAGCCTTTAACTGAACAGCCAATTTTTTTTTGGAAAATTTTAATTTTAGATAAATACCAATCTGGCAACCTGAAAAAATATGGTTCCGATATTGTATCAGGTGGGAGATTGTACTAATTTACTCAAGCTTAATCCAGACTTACAAATATAAACGTTTCAGCTGATCATATTTAAGTCAAGGTTAAAATTTATTCTGACTCCACTAATGTGAGATATGTATTTATTATGAACAGGGCAGCTTTTCCCTCGCTGAATTCTTCCCTGGCATATGCATCTACATGTGTATGGATTTATTAAAGTTGAAAACGATGGCCCCTTTTAGATGGTGCAAGATAATGGCTAGGGATACGTATACAAATGATTTAGATGAGAGTCGGCTAAAACAGGAATTGATAGATTAATTGCACTTAACTCTGAATAAGCCATATAGATCCTTATCGTATTTAAACAAAAGCATTCGATATGATAATACAAAATAATTAGAGTTTAATAAGACAATAAAATATATCTATGGGATTAAAGCTTATATCAATATATTAGCTTCTAGGCTGTTCGTATCTTTACTATCTAGCGTATAACAAAAATTACACTATCACCCTGTCAATGTCATTCTGATTTATTTATTCCGGGAATTCATTAATAAAATACCTATGTTTATCTAATATGCTACTGAAATATGTACTCACGAAACATAATTAGTCCAAATTCTTAATTTTTAACTGTGAATAAAAAGATTACCCAATATCATATTTGTGAGCCCCATGGGCACACCTTATAAATTATCCGGATATAGAGACACTCTCAGTACTTTGAGATAGACCAATCATAGTCTAGTAAGTATTCTTCTGATTGGTAACTGTCAAAGTAGCTACCGCCGCATCACAGGCGGATCGTATCATTCGGTGCACCATTGGATTTGGATGCGCGTGCAGGATGCGCATTGACGTCAGTACCTATAACGTGTGTAAAAAACAGGATATTAAGTGATATATTTGGCATTTTAACAAAGAATCTGGCAGTTTAACCCACTATGCATGCAATAGAAGGGACTGGGAGTATTCCACATTCCTCACAAAGCTCTGGAGGCTTGTAGATGATCACAAACAAACAATTAATAAGTTGGACACAGGTGAGACCCGATATGTTCCGAGCAACCCTTCTGCTCGACCCGCTATGTGGGCACATGATACGTATCCTATTTATTATGTACTAGTTTGTGTACACAATCAGTATGTATCACCAGAAATATGTAATGAGTGGAATAAACGTGACAGCAATAGGGAAATTTATAAATCGATAAATTGCGTAGGCTGTGCTTATGTGTCAAAGCCAAGGTCATGTGGAAATTATTTGAGTATTTTGTCGTTATTAATGTTTGACATATGAAATTCATATTATTTGGGATTTTGTGGGTTTTGGACCTGGTGAATGAATGGTACTGTTAAATCATATATGATTTTGCAGCAATGGAAAAATAAAGAGTATAATTATATTTTGATGGTTAAAATTTTTAGAATTTTCCAGGGATGTTTATAGATTTTATTTTTACCGTCGGTAAACGTCAAGACAACTCCGAAATGTCAGAAATAAAAAGAGTTTATATAATTTAATAGTTATAGAGCACCTCAAGCTGAACAAAATGCAAAAGTTATTTTTTTACAGAGATTTTTTTTATTATTAAAAACCGGATTTCCTTATGCTCAATTCAAATAGATGACGGTATACCTAGATGACTTGGTTGTGTTGAGCATTAGGATATCACATTATTTTTGAAGAAAAAAATCTAATTTTTTTTTAGATTTTGTTTTTGTTTTGCATCAATTTTGATTGCATATTGCCTCAGCCTGATATTCCCTTTAGTATCAGAAATTCAAATTCAGTTGTTTCTGACATCACACCTAGTTTTCTTAGTAATTTACCATTTCTTGCAGGTTGCAGCTGTTTTTTATATCAAGCCTATGCCACTTGCAAATCCATTGGTTTAGCGATATTTTTTAATTAGTTATAAAACACAATGGTAGATAATTCGGTATTTTAGCATAAAGCACGCTCACCTATATATGTCTTATACTTAAGGGGGCTGTCTGCTTTTAGGGCCCCTTTTGTATTGATATAAGGGTTAGGAAAAAATGCAAAAAGTTTAGTTTTTGGCCGGAAGTGAAATTGAAAAAAAAAAATCACTATCTGGCAACCCTATATGATGAATTTTCCTCATTTAAAGGCCTGTTTTAAGCATTTGCATCTTGCAACCTGAACGCAGACCCCAATTTGTACCAATTATTTTTTTTTTCGTTTTTTTTTCTTTCAAAAAACCCAAAGTGTGAGGTCTATTAAAAAATTGATCCCTACTAGATTATGGTAATTGCTTTAATCTCAAAGGCTTATATATGAACATTTAGTCTGATATTTGCAGTTTTTTAAGATCAATGGCCCATTACCGATAATTTACGGTCTAAATTATCAAATGTTTTTAATAGACTTCACAGTTTTAGTTTTTTTGAAAAGAAAAAAAAAGACGAGAAAAAAAAATCGGTACAAAATTGAGGTCAACGTTTAGGATGCAGATCTTAATAACGCATTAAAAAGGCTTGTTAATGAATTGATAAAACTAATTGGGGGGGGGGGGTGGAGGGCAATTATTATAATTTTTTTTTTTGCCAAAAAAAAATTCCCCAAATTTTTTATTCCCCTTACTCCGGTAATTCAAATAAAAATTACGATGTAAATGGATTGAAGGCGAGAGTCTGAGCAGACGGTCCCCTTAAGTCCTCTATAGTTACAGAGAATGTCAAGCTGACAAGATGCAATAAAAAATATTTGGTTGAAAGAATGACATTTTTTTTTTGTTATTCGTCAGATCAGCTGGGCAATGTCTGAAACAAACAAAACTTAAGTCATCTACAGTAATAGAGAAAATAAGTTGAACAAGATGCAATAAAAATTGACTTGGGCAAAAGATTTTTTCTTTTTTTTTCAAATTATGAAGTCAAAGTTTTTTTGTTATTAAAAAAATTGGGTTTCCTTATGCTCAACTCAAAATCACCATCCAACTAGATGACATGTTGGAGTTGAGCATAAGAAATAGATTTTTAAGATCAAAAAAAATTTAACTTTAAAAAAAAAAAAAAAAAAATTGCATAGTCAATTTGTATTACATCTACCTCAGCTGGATATTCCCTATCAGACAATACAAGTTTCTTTTATTTCCGAGATTGCACCTTTTTTTTCTGATAATTTAATGAATTCCTGACTTTTATATATCAAGAGGGGTAAACGGACAAGGGCTAAACGGAACGCTGGCTCCGATAATAATTTTGAACACACATCATTAAAAATAGTTAGACTTAATATTTAAGTTTTTTCTTTTTCTCAAAAATTAAGTTTTTTTTCTCTTTATTCATAATATGGTACAACATGAACATGTTCACGCAAAGTTGCCAAAAAAATCGTTTAAAGTATAATAATATTACATTTTAATCGATAATTTAATCTAACTATTCTAAGGTAGGGTTTACTCATACTTCCTATGGTGGTAATATAGAAGTTAGAACCTTGAACGGAGATATTTTTATATATACTTCAACTTTTGAAAAATAAATTTGACAAAAAGTCCAATACTTTTTTTTATTAAAGAAATGCAGGCCGGGTAAAGGAACGTTCCGTTTAGCCCAAGGTGTCCAGAATGGTAATTTTAATAGTACGCAAAATTACATAAATGTCTGTTACTTCGAAAAAATTTCATTATTACTTTGAAATATTACAGTAGTTTTTTTTTTTTTTAAATTAAATTTTTTTTTAAATTTTAATTTTTTTTAAATTTTTTTTTTGCTGAGGTTAGGGGTCACCAAAAAATCGGGGGGGGGGTGCGCTTTCTGACACAAAAAAAAAAATATATATATATATATATATATTAATATATTATTTATATAGCCCCCCCCCCATTATATGCCCTAGAACCATCCCTGAATCCCATAAATCTCTCTCTCTCTCTATATAATATATATATATAATATATATATATAGATATATAATATAATATATATATATTTAAATAATATATCCAGCCAAGAGCCTGACTCCCCTCCCAAAAAAAACTATTTGACCCCCCCTTAGGCTATCCTTGATCCACCCCTGAGCAATACCCATATATATATATAAAAAAAAATATATATAGATATATAGATATAGATATAGATAGATATATATATATAGTATATATATATATATATATATATAGATATATATATATATATATATATAGAGATATATATATATATATTATAATACAAATACACTATAAATATTAATGAAGTGTATGTTCATATACTCACGGGTTACTCTGAGCCCTTTCTTTCATATATGTTTAAGAGTTATTTATATATCATTATATCACTTGTTGCAACTGTGTTATGTAACTCGATAATACAGCCGTGCTTTTTAAAACCATAGTATCTGAGATGTCTTGGAGTTACCAGTATTTTACCAGGTAATAGATACTATATTCTTATTAGCTTTATTCTACTAAACCTTAGTTACAAGTATTTACAATACTCTGTGGCATTACTAGCCAACAGAGGAGGCACTCAGCCTATGTCTAATCCTTAGACCCCGTGAGATAGACTGCCCTTCTAAACCTAGGGACTCACTGAGGATAAACACACGCAGTGTGTCCGAACACAGATATTTGTATCATAATATATCATCAATATCAGGACTTAACACTCTCACACACTATCAGAAAAAAAAGATAAAAAAAATGCTTTTACTACATTTTTTGTTGCTTTAGATCATGATCTATGTGTTATTAAGTTACATCCTCAAATATCAAAATTAGATCATTATTACAAAATTTAATTTAAATATATCCGACAAAAGAATACCAAAATCCTTATGAAAATAAATTTACTATTTAAAAAACAAGCTATGATGGCTTAATAACAGTGTAAATTTATAGAATGATGGAAAATTAAAATGTATGCCTTATTATGCATTAAAAACTCCAAGGAGAAAAAGCATTAATAAGGTAAAATAACATTGTATTTGCTTTAGCAAGCAGAGAACCATCACATTAGTTCTAGTCTATATCTTGAGAAAAAAAAAATTAAAATAACTCAAAATTTATGTAAAATTGGTATTAACATTTAAAACACAAAATGAAAGTTGAATCTGACATATAACTTTAAATACACTTGTATATACCTTTGTTAAAATGTGAATTATTATTTGAGTTAAAATACATTGTTTAAAATTCATGAAAATGACATATCTAGTGCTTAACACTGCACAAAATCAATTAAATGTCAAAAATTCTATTCATAACCAAATTAAAACATCCAAAATCATTTAGTAGTAACTCAAATTGTATTGAAAAAAACTAAACTCATCAAATATTATCCAAAGTTGCTATTCACAAGTACATCATGGTTATTTCATCCTGAAATAATAGTGTTTGAAATTATAGCAAAATAATACTTATCACTCAGCCAAATTTTTTTTTCAAAAATTCAAATAAAACTGAGCTTTAAAAATAGAGTTCATCTGTAAAATAAATCACATAAAATTCAATTGTCCATAAAATTGCAAAACTTAGGGTCGAAACCATCTGTCAATCCTTGCTGATAACATCCATTACACAATCAGCATCCATTTCATTTTGATACCACCATGAAGATCCAGGATGAGTTGCAAACAATTACAAAGCTGAAGATATTACCCTGATGCAAATCATTCTAGCATCAGCATTATGCATTCTTGTAAATGGCAGAACAAATTGTGAAAATAATTCCATTCTGAGGCCATTTCTGCTAGAAATCTTGGTTGCGCATCAAACACTTGCCATGGTGTGAACATAGCTAATCTGCCAAAAACTTTTCTCTTCGTAGCAAAATCCGAAGCCATAATTCATATCTTCATAAATCAAGTTGTAGACTCATTACCATGATGGTCTACAAAACTTATAATTGTAGACTCACATTCTGTACAGGTGCATTAGCTGGGCACCTGACGATGCCGATGCATGGGATTCGGTGGGTATAGCGCCGCAGTCTGGTGGTCTTGCCTTAGGCCTGGATAATGACCAAATCCTTCTGATCATTAATTCCTTGATCAATGCATGCAACATTAGATGCACTTCAATTCCATTTTCATCAGAACATACACGTTTGAAATTTGGCAGTAGCCCCTTTCCCATTACATGCTTCTGGCAAATTCCCATAGTACTAGATATTCCAACTCTGGCTGCTGCTGCTGCTGGGTATGGGGGAGGAGGGAGTGGAGAGGGAGAGGGAGGATTCTTACTCCCCCCTGGTCATCACTTTGTACTTCAAAGGCTGGAGACCGAATAATTAATCATGTCACTAATTTTCTTTGAAAATTGACATCGGTTCGCCACCAATACCTTTTGACTGGGCAACATCATTAAATAAATCACATTATTTCAATAATAGCATCGACAATCTTTAGTGTTTGTATGGCCAACCTTAGGCTGCTCTTGGTCGGGTGTGAGGGGGGAGCATTTTGAAGGATGTGGTGGGGGTGGTTGGAGGGCGTACTACCCACTGCTATGACGTTAGTACCCTTAAAATACCACTAACACCTACAAAATCCTGCACTACTAAACATTGCTGCCGCACTTTATCACACGCCACGCCATAATTAGCTAACCCTACCCTGGTTATTTTAAACTGCATTAAACATATAACTTTTCAGCACAATCCTTATTGTCTGAAACATAAACATTTGGCAACCCCTACATGTCCCAGTGAGGGGGGGTAGAGGAGGGTTGCCACGCCTGGCGCCGATTGCTTGTGACCTCATAGGCCGTCCCAACACCGCGTTCCCACCTTAGGAACCATTAACACATTGTGAATATTGAACATCCAAAACATTTTTCACATTTAAAAATGTATCTCTATCATGCGTGTCCAAATTTATCTTCGCGTAGTGGCTTTCTTCATTACTTGTAGTTGCATTACAATCAACTACTTCTGACAATGGCAATCCTGCGCCTGGGGGCCCATGTGGCGGGGGTGGGAGGAGGGGGTCTGGACTTGGTTCTCGGCGGGAATCGCGCATCCCCGCCACCGCCAATGCCCACTTTTTGAATGCCGCACACCTGCTGTTGACAATCTTGGCTCATTTTAGCAACATTTTCTGTAATCAACTCAGCATTTTCCACTTTTGAAATGATTAGCACCCGTTTCCTCAACACACCTGCAATTTGATGATTCCATCAATAAATCTCTTTGTTTCTCGCACATTGATTTTGACCATTAACAGTTTACAATCCTAGAACAGCAGTCAAGGCGTCCCTATAACGGAGATGAAGGTTGTAAAACTTGTTCAAATCTTGTTAATAAATCGCTATATTAAAGGTATTAGAAGGCCTCTTATTAACATCGAATTCTAGAGAGCTTGCAATCTGGATATTTCGAAACGGCACTTGTCTTCAGGATTTAAACTTCCGCTGAGAATTAATGTAAAAACAGATATCTCGGCAATATTTCCGCATTAAATTCTTGCTGTGCAGCCTGTACTACTGCTTGCATGTTGAGCCAATTGCCGTATATTTCTTTTAGCTAGCCAGGCTTTTGGGGATTCATCTCATAATCCATCTTTGCACTTATATAATAGATTTTGTAAAAACAAAACTGGTTGCCCAAGCCCGACTTGCACTAATTTCATTTACACATCAATTCAATGATATAAACCACGTTTAAATAAAAATGGTTTCAGTTTCAGAAAAAAACGTTCTGTACTGGTTCTTATTCATGACCCAAAGTCCATAATGAACATGTCTACAAAAATGGCAGTACTGTATCCTAAATTCTGTGAGGCTGAAAGCACACCCCGAGTTTCTAGTTTTTGGCTATCTTCATCACTCTTTATCAGGGAAATACCACTAAACACTTTGCAGTTCAGGGTTCTGTAGTAATACTTGTAAGGTAACATAAAGCATAACACTGGTTATAAAAATATTAGTACTTCAGAAACTTCGATAATCACTTCTTATGATTTTCTACTCTGACAATTCTGTCTGAGTCAAGGTGCCGAGGGTTTAGCCTTATGATGCCCAAACAGTGCGTTCCATAGGATATAAGTTACACATACAAACTTATTAGAGACTTATACTGTTCTTCCCGATCGCCATGGATGTCTTGGAGTTACCAGTATTTACCCGGTTAATAAGATACTATATTTTATTAGCTTATTTACTAAACCTTAGTTACAAATATTTACAATACTCTGTGGCATCCTAAACCAACAGGGAGGCACTCAGCCTATGTTAATCCTTAGACCCACGTGAGATAGACTGCCCTCTAAACCCAGGGACTCACTGAGGATAAACACACGCAGTGTGTCCGAACACCGTATTTGTATCATAATTTATCAAATATCAGGATTGACAGTATCCCCGAGGGGAAGGTTTAAATTTTCC
>NW_023639561.1:0-7500 GCF_015228065.2 Penaeus monodon
ATTTTGCACACGGTGAAACACAGTTGTGTAAGGAGAGAAACACACAAACGCACATGTACGTTGATAAACACACACGCACACATATACATTGATAAGTACACACACGCTCACACACACATATATTGATAAGTACACACACGCACACATACACTACCATACGCACACACACACACACACACACACACACACACACACACACATTCAAGAAACGTTTCACCTTTGCAAAACTCTTACTGACTTAAGCTGAGAAAGACTGATTGTGAAATATGATGGTTGATAGGCAATTTTCATATCTATCCCTCCTACCTCTTTCTTTCTTTCTCTTTCTCTCTCTTCCTCTCTTTTCTCTCTCTATCTCTCTCTCTCTTTCTCTTTCTCTTTCTCTTTCTCTTTCTCTTTCTCTTTCTCTCTCTCTCTCTCTTTCTCTTTCTCCTGAAACATCCTTCAATAGATTTCCTTTTTTACCTCAATATTTTTGTCGTATAAAATAAGTTATTCCTTTCTTCTTTTCCGTTTAAAGGGAAAATATAAATTTATTCGGTAGTTGTCCCTCCTTTCTTTTTCCACTACCCCATTTCTATTTTTTTTCTCTTCTCGCCCTCTCTTTTTCTTTCCTTCCCTCTCCTTATCTCTTCCTCTCCTCATTTCCTCTCTTTTTCACTCTCTCTTTCCCCTTGTCCATTTTCTCCCTCCCTTCCCCCTTTCTCTACCTCATTTCTCTCCTTTCCTCACCCTTTCTTTCTCCATTTCACCATTCCTCTCCCTCTCTCTCTCTCTCTCTCATTTCCCCCTCCTTCCCACTCTCTCTTTCCCATTTTCTATTTTCTCTCTCTCCTTCCTTCCATTCTCTTCCTCTCCTTCCTCACTCTCTCTTTCCCATTTTCTATTTTCTCTCTCTCCTTCCTTCCATTCTCTTCCTCTCCTTCCTCACTTCTTTCCCCATTCCCCTTGCCCGCTTTCCCTACCTCGCACAACCACGGCCGACGCTTTTTCCCCTCAGAGATTCGCTCGCGCGTTGACCACTTGGCTGAGGGGACGACTGGCTGTGTGTCTAAGCCTACTAGATTCTAGAAGGGTCTTTATTTCTCTATATTTAAATCATATTTCCCTTTCTTCTATCTCCCTTTCGCTGCACTGAATCGTATTCTCCATTTTTTTCGGTCTTTCACACCTCTTCCTTCTTGTCCTTTCTTATCCGCCTATTCTTTCCTCTCTTTTTAATACTTCTTGCTCCTTCATTCTCTCATCCCCTCTTCTCCCGTTTCTCCCCTTCCCCATCCTCCTTTTCCTCCCCCGCTCCCCATCTCCATCCTCCCCCATTTCCCCTGCCCCTTCCTCCCCCGCTTCCCCAAACCCTCTTCCCTGCCCTATTCCCCTACCCTCCTTCTCCTTCCCTGTTCCCCATCCACCTCCCCCTCTCCCCGCCCCTCCTCTACTCCCGCTCCCCTATCCTCCTCCTCGCCCCCCCTCCCCACCCCACTCCCCTGCCCCTCTCCTTCCCCCGCTCCCCTATCCTCCTCCTCGCCCCCCCCCCCCCACTCCCGCCCTCTCCTTTCCCCCCCCCCCTTCCTCCCCCTCGCCCCCCCCCCCACCCCACTCCCCCTGCCCCTCTCCTTCCCCGTCCCTACCCCCTCCTCGCCCCCCCTCCCACCCCCTCCCGCAAAGGGTTTTGGGGGTCTCTTGTCAGCCCATCAAAATAACTCCTGGGGAAATCCTTCAATCTGCACCAGGCTTTCAGGGAGGAGGGAACGGACGTGAGTATCCCACTTTCTTGCCTCGACAAACCTCTCTATTTCTCTCTCCTCCTCTCCTCTCTCTCTGCCCCTCTCTCTCTCTCTCCTGCTCTCTCTCTCTCTCTCTCTCTCTCCTCTCCTTACTTGATTTCTCTCTCTCATCTCTCTCCTCTCCTCTCGTCTCCCCTCTCTCTCCACTCGTCTCTCCTTCTCTCTCACTCTCCTCTCTCTACTCTGATTTCTCTCTCTCTCTCTCTCTCTCTCTGTCTCTCTCTCTCTCTCTCTCTCTCTCTCTCTCTCTCTCTCTCTCTCTCTCTCTCTCTCTCTCTTCTTTTGTTGTTGCCACCACTGGTGTAAAATCCGTCGTCAGGAAAAGGAGGGTAGGGGGTAGGGGGGGTTGGGGGTAGGCAAGGAGGGGGAAGGGGAGTGGGTTCTTGGGTGAGGGAGAGGGAGGGAGGGTGAGTGGGTGGTAAGGGGTGAGCGGTGAGGGGAGGGAGGGAGGAGAGGGGAGGGGGAGGACGGACATAGAATATAGAGGGAAGGAAAAAAGATGACCTGACGTGAAGTAGGAAGGAAAGTGTGGGGGAGGAGTGGAAAGTGTCAGAAAATGTCATACCGTATGTATTTTTTTGGTTGTATATATACATATTTACATATATATATAATATATACTATATATAATATATATATATATATATATATATATAGATATATATTATATATATATATATATATAACACACAGATATATATAAATATATATATATATATTATATATATATATATATATATAATATATATATCTGTGTGTGTGTGTGTGTGTGTGTGTGTGTGTGTGGTGTGTGTGGTGTGTGTGTGTGTATGTGTGTGTGTGTGTGTGTGTGTGTGTGTGTGTGTATGTATATGGTGTGTGTGTATGTATATGTGCTTGTGTGTGTGTGTATGTGGTGTGTGTGTGATGTGTGTGTGTGTGTGTGTGTGGTGTGTGTGTATGTGTGTGTGTGTGTGTGCGCGCGCGCGCGTGTGTGTGTTCACATTCTAATCTAATATTTCTAAAATCATTTCCCATTTCGTCTCATTTTTTCCCGCAGGTGACGCTGGGAAACCGCATCCTCATCTCTTCATCAATCCCGCCAATTAAGATTTGGTATTGATTCCCGCCGCTTAAGAGGCTTCCTTTTCAGGATTCCCGGGAACGAAGGGAGCGGGATGGAGGGCGGATGGAGGGCGGGGTGGAGGGCGGGATGGAGGGCGGGGTGGAGGGCGGGGTGGAGGGCGGGATGGAGGGCGGGGTGGAGGGCGGGGTGGAGGGCGGGGTGGAGGGCGGGGTGGAGGGCGGGGTGGAGGGCGGGGTGGAGGCGGGTGGAGGCGGGTGGAGGGCGGGGTGGAGGGGGGTGGAGGGCGCTCAGCCCACGGGAAGCCTATAGAAAGAGGCGAGCGGCCGGGCTCATCCTCGGCGCCGCGGACATAGGCGGCGGCGCGAGGGTGAATGGGCGTCCGTGGGAGTGAATGAGGGGTTGTGGTAGGAGTGAATGGGCGTGGTGTGAATGGGTGTGGTGTGGTGTGGGGGTGGGCGTCGTGGGGTGATGGTGTGGGTGGTTTTGGGTGTGGGGTGAGGGAGGCGCGTGGGTGTTGACAGCTTCTCGTTCTATTCAATATGAGGGTAATCATTTCCATTTCGTCTACTTTTTTCGAGGGTGACGTCCTGGGAAACCTCATCCTCATTCTTCATCAATCCCGCAATTAAGATTGGTATTGAATGCCCGCCGCTTAATGAGGCTTCCTTTCAGGATCCCGTGAATGCGATGGGAGCGGGAATGGAGTGGGAGTGATGGGCGTGGGTGGAGGGCGGATGTGAGGCGGATGGGGCGTGGGTGGAGGGCGGCGTGGGAGGGGGGGTGAGAGTGAAGGGCGTGTGGAGTGAGCGGTCGTGGAGGTGATGGGGTCGGAGGGTCGGGCGTAGGAGGGAGGGGTGGAGTGTGACGGGTGGAGATGGCGCCGGGGGTGGAGGGCGGGGTGAGGGCGGGTTGAGGGGTGTGGAGGGCGGGGTGAGGGCGTGGTGGAGGATGGCGGGGTGGAGTGGCCGGGGTGGATGGGCGGGGTGAAGGCGTCTGGGGTGAGGGCGGGGTGGAAGGGCGGGTGGGAGGGAGCGTGTGTAGGGCGCTCATGGCCCCGTGGAAGCCTATAGAAAGGCGCGCGAGGCCGTGCTCAATGCTGGCGCGCGTGACATAGGCGGCGGCGCGAGGGTGAATGGGCGTCCGTGGGAGTGAATGAGCGTTGTGTAGGAGTGAATGGGCGTCCGTGGGAGTGAATAGGCGTCCGTGAGGGTGAATGGGCGTCTGTGAGGGTGAATGGGCGTCAGTGAGGGTGAATGGGCGTCCGTGGGAGTGAATGAGCGTTGTGTAGGAGTGAATGGGCGTCCGTGGGAGTGAATAGGCGTCCGTGAGGGTGGATGGGCATCTGTGAGGGTGAATGGGCGTCCGTGAGGATGAATGGGCGTCCGTGAGGGTGAATGGGCGTCCGTGAGGATGAATGGGCGTCCGTGAGGGTGAATGGGCGTCCGTGAGGGTGAATAGGCGTCCATGGGAGTGGATAAGCGTCCGTGGGAGTGAAAAGGCGTCCGTGGGGGTGAATGGGCGTCCGTGTATACACACACAAACATACAAACATACACACACACACACACACACACACACACACACACACACACACACACACACACACACACACACACCATCACGTAAAGTCCCTTCTAACACGTAATCAACGCCAGCCCTCATGAACAGCCACCATCTCCTACAACCTTAGCGACAAATCACAATTCAAAGCGCTCGCGGGGCGTATTTTAAACCCCAAGAAGCGTAAATGAATAAACAAAAGGAAGACACAGAATAAAAAAACTGAAATAAAATTAGTGTGACAGCCATAATACAAAAAAAAAGGACATTGAAAACATCAAGGTAAAAAAGCAGACAGTCACACGGGGGGTATGAATTATGCATCAACGTAAATACTAATAGCACATGACAATAAAATACGTGGAGGTAAATCACTTTTAAGACGGTTGTATTTTAGTACAAGGGGTGGGCCGGGGGAGGTAATGGGTGGGGGGGGGAGGGAGTGGGGTGATGGTGGGCGAGGAATGAGTTAGGGGAAGAAGTAGGTGGGGAAGGGGGGAGGAAGAGGTGGGGAAGGGGGGAGGAATAGGTGGGGGAAGGGGGTGAGGAAGAGGTGGGACAGGGGGGAGGAAGAGGTGGGGAAGGGGGAGGAAGAGGTGGGGAAGGGGGAGGAAGAGGTGGGAAAAGGGGAGATGGAAATAGAAGAGGGAGTGGGAGGAATAAGACGAGGAAGGAAGGAATAGGAAGAGCGGGGAGAAAGGAGGAGGAGGAAGAGGAGAGGATAGAAAGGCGGAAGAAAGGGGCGGAAAGGGAAGGAAAAAGGAAAGGAACGAGGAAGAAAATAAGGAGGATAAATGTTTAAAGGAAGAAGAAGCAAGAGGGATAGGGGAGGGCTGATAATTACAATTCCACGATCAATATAGTCGTGTCTCCCCTTAACTCCCCCTCTCCCCCTCTCCCATAACCCCCCTCCTCCACACTCCCCCTTCCTCCTTAACCTTCCTAGATCGTTCTTCCCCCTCCCCTCCCCCACCTCCACCCCCTCCCCTCCCCTCCCCCACTCCCAACCCCCTTTCTCTACTGCCAATTAACAGGTGCCACTCATTCCCCCTCGTTCAGGAGTCTTTGGTGTTCTTATCCTCTCTCTCTTCGTCTCTCTCTGTCTGGGTATCTGTTGGTGCGTCTGTGTCTGACTGGCTGACTGTTTGTCTTTCTGTCTGTCTGTCTCTGTCTCTGTATCTATCTCTGTCTCTATCTCTGTCTTTGTCTCTCTCTCTCTGCATTTGTATGTGTATACACACACACACACACACACACACACACACACACACACAACCAACATATACCCGCAAAAAAATCCATAACCCCCATGAAAAAAAATGCAATAACGTTCACATTTCAAACTAAATCAGTTTTCATCCTCCTTCTTCCACCCCCTACCCCCCCTACCCTCTCTCCTCCCTAACTCCCCCCCTCCCCTTCCACCTCCCCCCGCCCTCTTCTCTCTCCCGTATGACATTACTCTTTTCCATGCCTTCGGGTCGAGAGAAACAGATAAAAGCGTGAAATATTAGACTTGACAATTTTCTTCGCGAGCTGTGTTATCATATCTATTACTCTCCGTGTGATTTAGAGGGTCAGCAGGGGGCGTGGGAGAGAGGGGGAGGGGGAGGGAGGGAGGGAGGGGGAGGGGGAAGGAGGGAGGGAGGCGTGGGAGAGAGAGGGGGAGGGGGGAGGGGGGGAGGAGAGGAAGGGAGGAAAGGATTGGAGGAGAGATAAGTGTGGGAGAAAGAGAGAGAGGGGGAATGTATATGCGTTTAAACACACACACGTGTAGGTGTACACACATACACAAACACACACACACACACACACGCGCGCGCGCGTATATATATATATATGAATATATATATATATATATATATATATATATATATATATATATATATATACATATATAAACATACATTTATCTGTCTATCTATCTATCTATCTATCTATCTATCTATCTATCTATCTATCTATATATCCTTTCTCTATCTCCTTCTTTGCATTCTTGCTGAAGGAATGAAATTATAAAGAAAGAGAGGAGGACGAAAGAAGAAGAAGAAAAAAAACAAGAAAAGGAAGAATGCCATAAACGGATCCAATCATGCACACACCAAATGCATTCGCAACGAAGACTAAATTCGCCAGTAAAATAGTTTATCTCATTTGCACGCTCTGCATCACACTCCAGACGAATATAAGTCAGTCAATTGCAATATTTTGACGAATTTTATCTATTGCTTCAATTTTGCACTTTACTGATCAATTTCCTTGTTTACATATTCAGTTTTCTTATATTATTTGATTTATTCTTTTATCTCGTTACGTATCGACTTTTCTTATCTTTTATCAATCCTTTCTTTGATATATATATATATATATATATATATATATATATATATATATATATATATATAAATATATATATATATATATAATATATATATATATATATATATTTTTTTTTACATTCGCTTTTTCTCTATTTGTTCCTTATCAGTTATTAATTTATTTGTTTGTTTGTTTATTGGTAGAATCCCACGTGTATTTGGAAACAGCTGTTCGACGCATTGTTTATATTGACCTTATTTGGGGCGAATTAATCCTTTGTTATGTGCAAGGACAAACACATTTACTAAAACAACAACAACAACAAAACGAAATCTGACTTTTGTTAGCTATTAATCAACATATATCATAATCATATAGACTTATATAATGTGAAGTCATGGATGAGTGCATGACATATACAATTTTTTTTAAGCTAATTTTTTTTTTCGAGCTTAATTAATCTAAACTTTTAAATGACTTGAAAACTCTTGTGTGTATTTTTATACGAATAAGTTAGGCCATGCAAACAGCTATCACGAGATTCTCCAATATCTTAGACTATTTAATTCTCTAGAAATATATATATATATATATATATATATATATATATATATATATATATATATATATATATATATATATATATATAATTGATCTTTATTGAAAGTGTATCAAAATTTGGTGAAAAAAAAAACAAAGTTTACGAGAAATAGAAACGCAAAAAAAAATTAATAAATAAACAAATAAAAAAAATAATAAAAGATGAGATGA
>NW_023639562.1:0-12020 GCF_015228065.2 Penaeus monodon
TTTTTTTTTTTTTCCTTCTCTTCTTTTCTCTCTCTCTTTCTTTTGGCAAAGGAAACGGGAGTGTGCTGAGGGCAAATTTTGCAAATGCTGATAAGGCCGACTCCCTCAAACGATAAAGCTACTACAGTAAAATAATACATACTCTAAAAACATAAAGGAGCCCCTTTACAGTATACGAGCGAATGATCAAGTAACAGGAACGATCCATTTTGAGCCATCACCTGCCTCCCAAGTTACGGTAAGTACGAGCGTATATATATATATATAATAGTATATATATAGATATATATATATATAGATATATATATATATATATATATATATATATATATATAGTATATATAGATGTATATATATATATTATATATTATAATATATATCTATATATATATATATATATGATATATATACAATATATATATGTATATAAATGTGTATATATGTATGTGTATATAATATTGCATATATATATATATAATATATATATATATATGTATATATATATATATATAAAATATATATAATGTATACACACACACACACACACACACACACACACACACACACACACACACACACACACACACACACACACACACACACACACACAAGCACACGCACACATTTATATACTTGTATACATATATACATATATACACACCCACCCACACACATGCATATGTATGTATATATATTGTGTGTATATGTATATATATATACATATGTATATATATATATATATATATATATATATATATATATATATATATATATATATATACTAAAAACACATTTATCCACATTTTGCTGGGTTGACTCAGTAGTAGATGTCTTTATTCTTTCCAAAACCAATTAAAAGAAAGACATGAAATGCAAAGGTTACGATTTTCTTTAAAGGCAGTAGACGTAACAAACGTGTATTTAAAGAATAGATAGGAGAAACTCGTATATCACTATTATTAGTATTTATTTATTTTTAAATTATTATTTCTACTATCATTATTATAATTAATACCATCATTTCATCATTATGATACCAGAACTGCTACCACTACTATTTCTACTACACAGATAATCAATTAAAAGGTAATAATAATGATGACAGTCAATAATAACGATAAAAACGATATTAATAATAACAACAACAACAACTCCATTATCATAAGAGTATTTCATAAATAGGCAAATGCTAATGACGTCAGTCGTAAGTACAGTGAAACCAAGGAAGAAAGAAATGTATTTAGGAATGAATAAGTTCTAGGTTTTACTACTTCCCTATAATGATGAAATCAGAAATAGAGCAACATAAAAACATAAGAATGGGTGATAAATATATATATATGTATATTTTTTTTTTTTTTTCGAATCAAATGTTATCAAACTTCTCTTCTTTCTCACTTTTATCATCATTATTATACTACTTCAAATTATACTACTAGCCAAAATAATGGTTAATTTTCCGAAAATGACAACCGGGTCTTCCCTGACAATATTTATATCATCAGATTTGTTTTCATGAGATGACAACGAATCTGATGATATATTCAGTTGCATTCTCCAGCCGACAATCTTGATGTGACTTGATAAGTCCCGATAGAAGGGGAGGGCATGAAGTAGATCAGGGAAATTGTGGGGTAAAACAGGCTGAAATAAGAAGAAAACAGAACAGAAATGTGTAAAGCAAGCACAAAAAACGCCTAAAATCGGACAATGAAACTCTACGGACATCGCCGCCATCTTTCAAACTCTACGGACCGACGCGTCAACTTTCGAAAAACTCTTCGGGAACCATACCCATCGTTCGGTAAAAATCTACGGGATTTCACATAATCCAGATCCCCCGTTGGATCGTACAATGCGTCCTAAACCCCCAATACACCAAACCAACCTTAAATCTTGTGGGATTTATACACTACGATCTATATATTCCCTATTTTAGTGGTATTATATTCGCCTAGCCAGGGGGCATTCCCCCTGGACCCCCAGGGGTAATTTATTCGCCTAGCCAGGGGCTACGCCCCTGGACCCCCGTGGTAATATTTACACCTAGCCAGGGGCTACGCCCCCTGGTCCCCAGGGTAAAGGTAAACCATATCTTTTATATCGCGAAACACCGAACGTTTCTTTGCTTCCGGCTATGGTCACATTTGCTTTTTCTAATCATTTTTTTCAGCATTTGCGGCACGGAGGGGTTCAATATCAGCTGTGATAGAAACGAATGTCTATTTGTCCAGTATATCCACAAAAGGGCTTTAAAAATTACCGGAATCGACGCAGCACCCCGAAATAAAACATTGTTCACCGGCGTTTCACGACTTTATTGGGCGCTGCTGAACTGTCAAATCTCCCGGTGGAAAAACGCGCAGGCGCACACGGTTATTGTACAGAATAGCAAAATACTTACCAAAACACGTAAATGAGGAACAAAAAAGGAAAAAGAACGCATTACATACATGAATTCAAGAAAACGTCGCTAATATGACAAAATATTCGTTCTCAGAGCGCGTAGCATACAAGGACTATTGGTGTGAGTTCCGGGGCGTCACATTTGTTTTGATTCTCGCGAAGTAAAATGGAAGGGACTTAGAAAAGAAGGGGCGATCTTCACCTCTTGTCTGTCCTATATCTCCCTTATTTCGATTTGCACACGTTTTGCCATAGATAAAAAGGGTCTTAGTTTCGTCAGGTAACACTCCATACATTTATTTTACTGTACGTTTGGTTGACATGCAGGAAAAATTTTCCAAAATAATAATGTAATAATAATAATAACGTACTATAGTAGTAGTAGTAGTATAGTAGTAGAAGTAGTAGTTGTAGTACTACTAATAATAATACTAATAAAATTTGTTACGCCGACCGCCTGTCTCTCTGCCTCCAAACAAGGCAGGCTAGGCAGACGGCGTGCTTTTCACAGGGTCGTGAACACTGAACAGCTCCAAGAGGCACCGAGCACCACAGCGTCCCAGAACACCACGAGGGGAACGCCACCTGGCGAGGCAGGGCACGAAATAAACTCAAAATGACAGTTTTTCCTTTATTTACACAAGTTTTTTTAAACCCGTACACTTTTCTATAGGCACAATACAGGGGAAACCAGCATGTCACACTACACATACAGCTTATAACAGGGCAACGCAAAAGTTATCGGGTCACAAGGGCACACACGAGGTCTTCACAGGAGCAGCCCCCAAACTGCGTCTCTTTTGGGCCCTTGTTCCTCCGCTCCTCCACTCGAAAGCCAGTTGCATCATGTTTCCCCAGGATCCTTTTTATGTTAACACATGCCCAGGTCATCCTTTCATTTAACACAGTTTCGCACAGAGACAAAGACGCACTGGCGTAGCACTACCCCCCCCTATCAAGCAAACGACCCGTCTGCTCTGAAATACCTAAACATGAAAAAAAATACAGAAATTTAAATAAAATTAGTCCTCATCTCGGTCAGCGTCTCCCACGTCCTCATCGCCGCTACTAGGGCTAACGTCATCTTTTTTTTCACCATGGCCCCAGGAGTAGCTTCCTGGCCCATGGTAACGCCCAGCCGGTCCACGTGGACAACAGACGGTCGTTTTCGCCCTCTGCGAATTTGATAGGTGCCATCAGAATGGGCCGCTACCACCGTGTATGGCCCTTCCAGGGGCTCTGTAGCTTCGGCGAGAGCCCTCGCTTCCGACGCGGGTTATGCAGCCAAACACTCTGTCACCTATGTTGTACATCACTTACCTCATGCGCCTGGTCATAGGTCTCCTTAGCCAGGATAGCGGCGCTCCGGTGCGCCAAGTCTCGAGGAAGTCAGGCAACGGCCCCACACCAACCAACTCCTTGCTCCCCGACGACTCTTCTGGACGCTCCACTTCTCACAAGTGCCCAGCTTTGCACCAGCTGGCACCTTCTGGCCTTATCGAGAAGTTAGCTACCAACACTGTAACTAACCCCCCCCCTGGTCCACAAGACTCCGCCCAACCGCTACGCCATCACCCAAACTGCAGGTTTTGGATGGGCTCCACGAGGCCCTTACTCCACGCATCACTCTTGACAGTCGACACCGGATTCTAGACTCTGTCCTGGGGGCAAGGTGCAGTCGCTCAGCCGTAACTGCCTCTGCACAGCCAACCTCTGGAAGCAAGGGCATATCTTCACTGTGCACCCTCACCAGCTTCCGTCCAAGGTCGACACACGCCTTACTCTGCGTCAGGTAGTCAAGGCCCAGCAAGCAGTGCTCGTCCAGATTGGCCACATACACCGGCAGCCGCTGCACCGTGCTGCCCACGCCAATACGAGCCTCAACTGGCCCCTTGAGCTGCACACAATGCCCCGTGACACCACACAGTCTCTGTGGTGCGTCTGGAAGTTGCATAGTGGCCAACATATCAGGCCGCACTAGGTCTTCTCAGCCCCAGTGTCCACTGTCAGGCGGCATGGCTTCCCATCTATTGAGCCCTCCACCTGCATCATGCTGGTTCGACGGCAGCTTACCCAAGTCGGGGCCCGGGAACCGAGGACGGCTGGGTTTCGGCCCCCTTCTCCAGAGTTTTCCGCCTGTACCATTCCCTTAGCCTTAGGACATGCACTCGGATGATGACCATAACTGCCACAGTCCTTGCAGCACTGCTGGAAGGCATCAGAATCTGTCCGGGTTTTAAAAGGACGTGTTTCCCGCTCCCTCCGACACCGACTACGTCTGTGCCCACCTCTCCGAACCCCCCAACACAAGCCTTGGAAAAGTGCTTGGCTCACCTTCCTAAATGCTACCTTCTCCACTTTAGCCTTCTGGCCCCGGAGGTCACGGTGGGGCTGAGCAGCGGGCCCCTAGGCCACTGGTTCCCTTCAGGAAGGCCTCGAACTCCAAGGCCCTCGCCAGCGCCACCTGCAGGTCCTCAGGGTGTGCTGCTTGACGTAGATTTGCAGCTGCTGGTCCTGCAAAGCGTCAACAAAGAAATCGGGGGCCAAAGACCACAATCATCTTTTTCCGCAGCCGCAGGGTGCGACCTCCTTACCAGCGCCTCTAATCCTGCGCCAGCTGGGACAGTGTCTCGCCACGCTCACGAGTCCGCTTCTTCAAGCGGGGGCCGATATACCTCGCTGGGGGTGGTGCCCGAAACGGGTTCTCAAAGCTCCGCCACACTGGTGTAAGAGGCCTGTTGGGATGCCGGCAGATGGCCCAACACTTCCACCGAGGGGGCCCTTAACGCTGTTACCAGCTGCAGGGCCTTCTCTTCCTGGCTCCATCCCTGGGCAGATGGCAGCATTTCAAATTGGCGACATATGCCTCCCAGGCCACCTTCCCGTCGTACTCAGCTGGCTTACGCCTCACAGAATGTCTGGAGGCCGAGGGGCTGCAGGGTGGAGAACACGTGCCGTGAATTAACACGCCCGGGGGGGAGGAAAGGGGGTGAGGGAGGCAAAAGAGGCGGGTTGACCGGGGCCGAGTTAGCCGCCACCTATACCCAAGGGAGCGGTTCCGATGGGTCCCCAGCCTTCTGCAGCGACCACTGGCTCCGACACGACGCTGCGAGGCCCGGTGGTTTCGTGCCACGGACCCCAGGCAGACCCCAGTAAATCTGACACTCTGGCATCTGTTGCCAGAACCTCGTCTGCCTTCTCTGCTTGCAAAAGTTACACCTCGTGACGCCGCCTTTCCTCCTTCACTTCCCCCCTCAGGCCCTGAACCTCGCCCTTCAGAGTCTGCACCTCCTCCATCAGTTCACTCTTTACGCTGTTGCAGGCCTTGTCGGTGTACTGCTGAGTTTCCACCTTCACAGATGCAAAATTGCTCTGAAGCACCTTTAACAAATCGGCAGAACTGTTCCTCTGCCTTCCTTGCCCGCATCTCGACGAGATGGTGCGCCTGCTCGTGTGCCCTCTGTGCTGCTCTTCTGCCCTTTGTGCCATTTCCTCCCTCATACCGGCCAGCATGGCAGTGATCAGGTCCATCTGGCTCAGCTTCACCTCACTCGTGCCCGCCTCAGTCTAGCCTCCTCTCCCCTTTTGGCTGCCGCCATCTTTGGACGCATGAAAAAATCGGCGATCTCACTGATCAAATATCACAAATCCCACTCCTGACACCCCTTTGTTTCGTCTGCCACCAAACAAGGCAGGTAGGCAAACAGCGTGCTTTCCCCAGGGTCCTGAACACTGTACAGCTCCAAGAGGCCCGAGCACCACGCGTCCAGAACACCACGAGGGGGAAAACGCCAGGTGGCAAAGCAAGGCACGAAATAAACACAGAATGACAGTCTTTCCTTTATTTACAAAAGTTATTTACCTTACACTTTTCTATAGGCACAAAACAGGGGGGAAACCAGCATATCACACTGCACGATACAGGCTTATAACAGGGCAAAACCAAGCATATCAGGTCACAAGGGCACACACGAGGTCTTCACAGGAACAGCACCCCAACTGCGTCTCTCTTGGCTTGTTCCTCCGCTCCTCCGCTCGCAGCCAGTTGCATCATGTTGCCAAAGGGTCCTTTTCATTTTTAACACCCTGCCCAGGTCATCCTTTTCATGTTAACACATGTTTCGCACAGAGACAAAGACCCACTGGCGTAGAAATATTAAACGACTATCAATAGTATTATTATACTTATTATTATTATTATTACTGTTATTATTACAGTTTAATAAAATTTGTTGGCATAATAATAATAATAATAATAATAATGATAATATTAATATTAATAATCATCAAAAAGGTTTTCAAATATCCTTTATTCCACTTTATCATCATTATTGTCATGATGAATACCATTCTGGTATTATTATCATTATTACCCTAATCATTACCAAAAACATCAAAGAAATCGAAAAAACGTCATTTTGGAGTATACTCTCAAAAAGGGTATATTTCGCTAGATTTTGCAGCTTTTTCGACTTTTGGGAATTTTTTCTTTTACCTTTTTTTTTATATATGGACACAATTCCTGTTATTTTCATCATTATTATCATGATTATCATCATTACTATCGTTACCATCATAATTATCATCATTATCAACATCATTATCAAACATTATTGCAATTATTATCACTCATTATTGCAATTATTATCATTATTTGCAATTATTGCAGTTATAATATATATTTTTGTAACTATACTAATAACAACAACAATAATAATAGTAATAACAATAATAATAACCAAAAATAACGATATTATAATAATTATTTTTACCATTATTCTAATTAATTTCTTTATTACTGTAGTTATTACTGTTATAATAATTATTTTTGCAATTATACTACTAGTAAAAATAATAATGATAATAATAACAATAAAAATATTAATAAAAATATTAAAACGACTATCAATAGTATTTTTATACTTATTATTATTATTATTACTGTTATTATTACAGTTATAATACATTTGGCAATAATAATAAATAATAATAATAGAAGTATTAATAATAATAATAATGATAATAATAATAATAATAATAATAATAATAATAATAATAATAATGATAATAATAATAATAATATTAATAATCACCAAATGTTATCAAACTTCTCTTTATTCTCACTTTTATCATCATTATTGTCATGATGAATACCATTCTGGTAATTATTACCATTATTACCCTAATCATTGCCAAAATCATCAAAGAAAACGAAAAAAAACGTCATTTGGAGTCTACTCTCAAAAGGCTATATTTTGCTAGATTTTGCCGCTTTTTTTGACTTTTGGAAATTTTTTCTTTTTCCTTTTTATTATTATGGACACAATTCCTGTTATTATCATCATTATTATCATGATTATCATCATTACTATCGCAACTATCATCATTTCATCATCATCATCATTACATCATCATTATCATCATTATTGCAAATTTTTATCATCATTATTGCAATTATTATCATCATTATTGCAATTACTGCAGTTATAATATATATTTTTGTAACTATACTAATAACAACAAAAAAAATAATAGTAATAACAATAATAATAACAATAATAACGATATTAAATAATTATTTATACCCTTATTCTAATTAATTTCGTTATTACTGTAGTTTATTACTGTTATAATGATTATCTTGCAATTATACTACTAGTAAAAATAAAAATGATGATAATAATAACAATAATATATTAATAATAATATTATAACGACTATCAAAATTATTATTATACTTATTATTATTATTATTATTATTATTATTATTATTATTATTACTGTTATTATTACAGTTATAATATATTTTGGGCAATAATAATAATAATAATAATAAAAATAATAATAATAATTTAAAATAATAATAATAAAGATAATATTAATAATATTATAATCATCAAAAGTTATCAAACTTCTCTATTCTCACTTTATCATCATTATTGTCATGATGAATACCATTCTGGGAATTATTATCATTATTACCATAATCATTGCCAAAATCATCAAAGAATCGAAAAAAAGTCATTTTGGAGTTATATTCTCAAAAGGCATATTTCGCTAGATTTTGCCGCTTTTTCGACTTTTGGGAATTTTTTTCTTTTACCTTATTTATTATAATGGACACAATTCCTGTTATTTATCATTATTATTCATTATCATCATTCTATCGTTCCCTCATCTATATCACATATCATCATCATCATTATTGCATTATTTCATCATCATTGCAATTTATCATTATCATGCAATTATTTTCGTTATAACATATATTTTTGTACTATACTATACAACAATAAAAGTAAAACAATAATAACAATAATAACGATATTATATAATTATTTTTTACCCTTTTTCCCGATTAATACGTTATTACTTAGTTATTATGTTTATATTATTTTTGCAATTATACTACTATAAAATAATAAAAATGATAATGATACAATAATAAAATTATAATAATATTATAACGACTATCAATAAAATATATACTTTTTATTATTATCATTACTGTTATTATTACAGTTATAATATATTTTTGGCAATAATAATAAATAATTATAATATAATAATAATAATGAATTAAAAAATAATATTAATAAAAATAATAATAAAAATAATAATTAATAATAATAATAATAATGATAATATTAATAATATTAAAAATCCCTCAATGTTATCAAACTTCTCTTTATTCTCACTTTTTCATCATATTGTATGATGAATACCCTTCGGGTAATTATTATCATATTACCTAAACATTGCCAAAATCATCAAGAAATCGAAAAAAAGTTCATTTTGGAGTTTACTCTCGAATGGCTATATTTCACTAGATTTTGCCCCTTTTTCGACTTTTGGGAAATTTATTTTTTTTACCTTTTTTTTTTATTATATATGGACCCAATTCCTGCTATATCATCATATTATCATGATTACATCATTGCTTCGTTACCCTTCATCATATCTATTATCATATCATTATCTCATTATTGGAATTATTATCATCTATGCATTTTATTATTATTGCAATATTGCAGTTATATATAAATTTTTGTAACTATACTAATGCCAACACAATAATATAATAATAACAAAATAATAACAATAAATAATAAACATTTAAAATTTATTTATACCCTTATTCTAATTAAAATCGTTATTAAATGTATTTTTACTGTATAATAATATTTTCAATATACTATAGTTTAAAAAAAATAATAATGATAATAATAGCAATGATATATTAAATAATATTATAATTTCGTCAGTATTATTATTATCTTTTTTATTATTATTGCGTTATCATTGCAGTTATAATAATTTTGGCATAAAATAATAATAAAAAGTCTTTAATAATATAATAATAATAATAATAATAATAATAATAAGAATAATAATAATAATATTATAGTATAATAATCATAAAATGTTATCAAATTTCTCTTTATTCCACTTTAAACATCATTATTGTCATGATGAATACATTCTGGGAATTATTACCATATTATCCAATCAGTGCATAATCCTCAAGAATCGAAAAAAAGTCATTTTGGGTATACTCTGAAAGCTATATTCCGCTAGATTTGCGCTTTTTCGACTTTGGGAATTTTTTTTTTTCTTCCTCTTTTTTATATATATGGACACAATTCTGTATTTATCATCCTTATTATCATGATTATCATCATTACTATCGTTTCCATCATCATTATCATCATTATCTATTATCATCATATTGCATTATTTTCATCATTATTGAATATATATCATTATTATTGCAAATTTTTGCATAATATATATATTTTTGTAACTAACTAATAAGAACAAAATAATAAAAGTAATAACAATAATAATACAATAATAACATATTATAATAATTATTCATACCATTATTTAATTTAATTTCGTATTACTGTAGTTATTACTGTTATAATATTATTTTTTGCAATTATACTACTAGTAAAAAAAAAATAATGATAAATAACCTAATATTAAAATAATAAAATTAAATGACTATCATTATATTATCATACTATTAATTTTTATATTACTGTTATTTTACAGTTATAATATATTTTTTGGCAATAAAATAATAAAATAATAATAAAATAATAATAATAATAAAAGTATTAATAATAATAATAACAATAATAATAATAATAATAATTATAATAATGATAAATTAATAAACATCAAATGTTATCAAACTTCTTTTATTCTCAATTTTATCATCATTAAATTTCATGATTCTAAAAATTTAAAATCTTTTTACTGTAGTTATTACGTTATAATAATTATTTTTGCAATATACTTTCTAGTAAAATATAATAATGATAATAAAAACAATGATAATTTTCAGTAATAATATTATAATGTCTGTCAAAATCATTATTATACTTATTATTATTATTGTTGTTATTATTACAGTTATAATATATTTTTGGGAATAATAATAATAAAAAAGTCTTAATAATAATAATAATATAAATCCCAATAATATAATAATAATATAAAATATAATAATAATAAAATAATAATAAAAATATATATAATAATAATAAATTATAATCATCAAATTATCAATTTTCTCTCTTCTCATTTTATCATCATTTTTGTCATGAAGAATACCATTCTGGTAATTATTACCATTATTACCCTAATCAATGCCAAATCATCAAAAAAATCGAAAAAACTCATTTGGATAGCTGTCAAAGGTATATTTCCTAGATTTTACCGCTTTTTCGACCTATTTGGAATTTTTTTCTTTAACCTTTTTTTATTATATATGGAAAAAAATTCTGTTATTAAACATATTATTTATTTAAAATCATTACTTCGTTCATCATTTATCATCCCTTATATCATCATTATCATAAAATGCATTTTTATCATCATTTTGCAAATTTTTACATTATTATTGCAATTTTATGCAGTTATGTATAATTTTTTAATATATTAATAACAAAAAAATAATATAGTAATAACAATAAAAACGATATTTAATATTATTTATACCATTATTCAATTATATCGTGATTACTTAGTTATTACTGATATAATATTTATTTTTTCAATTATATACTAGTAAAATAATATAATGTAATATATTAATAATAAAATATAACGACTATCAATATTTTATTATACTATTATTATATTACTTATTTTACATTATAATATACTTTTGCAATAATATAAAAAAGTCTTATATAATAATATGATAATAATAAAAATATATAATAAAATAATATAATAATAATAATAAATAATAATAATGAAAATAATAAAATTTAATAATCTCAATGTTATCAAAATTTTTTTTTTATTCCACTATTATCATCATGCATGATAAAACCATTTTGGGAATTTTTATCATTATTACCCTAAAACATTGCAAAAATCAAAAAAAATCGAAAAAAAAAAAAGTCATTTTTGGGGTATACTCTCAAAAAGGTATTATTTTGCTAGATTTTTCCTTTTTCGACTTTTGGGAATTTTTTTTTTACCTTTTTTTTTATATATAGAACCCCTTCCGTTATTTTCCCTCAAGTTTTTATTCATGTTAAACCATTACTCTTTTTTTACCATTTTAATTTTTATCAATTTTCAAAAGGTTTTTT
>NW_023639563.1:0-2500 GCF_015228065.2 Penaeus monodon
AAAAAAAAAATAAAAAAAGGGGGGGGAAGAAAAAAAGGGGGGGGGGGGGGGAGGAGAGAGGGGGGAGAGGGGAAAGGGGGGGGAAAGGGGGGGGGGGAAGAGGGGGAGAGAAAGAGAGAGAGAGAGAGAGAGAGAGAGGAGAGAGAGGAGAGAGAGGAGAGAGAGAGAGAGAGAGAGAGAGAGGAGAGAAAAAGAAGAGAGGAGAGGAGAGGGAGAGAGAGAGAGAGAGAAAGATATTAAAAAGCGCCATCAGTAGCTGTGCCGGCTACCGATGGCAGTAGCCGGCACAGCAACTGACACGTATAGCACTGCAGTAAGGAAGAGCATGGCTGTGGGGCGCCCCTACAAAGTCCCTTTTGTGGTAGTGATAATTTTGAAGGGGATGGAAATTTTTGGCTTGGGGGGTTCTACTACAGTGGTTTTGTGTGTGTTTTGGGTGGTGTGTGTTATGGTATGTAATTTAAAAGAAAAAAAAATAATAAATACATAAATAACAAAACCCCAAACCCACACACACACACACACACACACACACACACACACAACAACACACACAAAAACACACACACACACAAAAAAATTTATTAAAAAATATTGTATTAAAAAATTATAAATTATATTAAATATAAATTAATATAAATATTTTTTTTAATATATATAAAAAATATATATATATAAAAATTGTATATTATATTTTTAAATATAATATATATTATATATTTTATTATTAATATTATAAAATAATATAAAAAAAAAAAAAAAAAAAGGGGGGGGGGGGTTTTTTTTTAAAAACACAACCCACACACCAACACACCAACCCAAAAAACCCAAAACACATCCCCAAAACAAAAAAAACCCCCCAAAAAAAAAAAAAAAAAACCAACCACCACACACACACAAACAAACCCAAAAACAACAACAACACACCACACACAACACCCCAACCAACCCCCAAAAAAAAACCCCAAAAAACACCCAAAAAACCAAAAAAAAAAATTATATATATATATTATATAAAAAATATATATATATAATATTTTATATATATAATATTGTATATTTTTTTTTAAAAAAAAAAAAAAAAAAAAAAAAATAAAAAAAAAAAAAAAAAAAAAAAAAAAAAAAAAAAAAAAATAAAAAAAAAAAAAAAAAAAAAACCCACCAAAACACACAAAAAAAAAAAAAAAAAAAAAAAAAAAAAAAAAATATTAATTTTATATATTATTATATATATTAATATTTAATTTTATATTATTATATTAATATATATATTATTAAAAATAAAAATATTTTTTATATAATACATAAAAATTAAATATATTTTATAAAATATTTTATATTAAATATAAATATTGTGTTTGTAAAAAAAAAAAAAAAAAAAAAATAAATTATATATATATATATATATATATTTTAATATATATATATTTTTTAAATTTATTAATTTATTTATTATTTTTAATTTAAAATTAATCAAATTATAACAACAACAAAAAAAAAACAACAACAACAAAAAAATATATATTATATATAAAAATTTTAATTATTTTTATTATCAATTATATATATATATAAAATTATATATATATATATATATTATTTATATTTATTAAAAATAATATATTATTATAATTAATATTATTTTTATTATATTATTTATTTTTATATAAAAAATTTGGTGTTGACAAACCAACACAACACACAAAATTTTTTTTTTTTTTTTTTTTTTTGTTGTTGTGTTTTTTTTTTTTTTTATTTGTTGGGTTTCGTTTTTTAAAAATAAAGGGTTTTTAAACAAAATCAATATACTTTTTTTGTTGTGTTTTTTGGGGTTTTTTCCATGGTTTTGTGTCCCCCCCTTTTTGGACTACGCGGAATTTTTTTTCCCTTCCCCGAAAATGGGGTCTGATTTAAAGATAAAACGGAGGAGGGGCCAAAATTCCCTTTTCCTAAAAAATTTTTTCCGGATTGGGTTCAAAAAATTTTTTGGGAAAATTTTTTTTGTTTTAAATAGGAATTTTAAACATTCTTAAATTAGTAAATATTTTACAATATGAAATCTCCCTACAATTTTACTATTACTTTATTTTATTTTATTATATTATGATCAGAAAATTTATCATATTTTAATAAAAATAAAAAAAAAATTTTTTTATTTATATATTTTTTTTTTTTAATCATTATTTTTTTTATTTTTTTATTAAAAAAAAAAAAAAATCATTTTATTATTTTTTTAAATATCTTTTTTTTATTTAATATTAATAATTTAAAAATAATAATAATAATTTTAAAAAATATATAAAATAATAATAATAATATCTATTATCATAATAAAAATTAATAATAAAAATAATAAAAAAAATAATAAAAAAAAATAAAAATAAAAAAAAAATATAAAAATAAAAATAATAATAAATAAATAATAATAATAATAATAATAATAATAATAAAAATTTATAATAATAAAATAATTAATATATAATAAAAATAAAATAAATAA
>NW_023639563.1:7500-12019 GCF_015228065.2 Penaeus monodon
GTTTGGCGTAGTGTTTGTGGGAGAATCATGATTTTTAAAGGAGCAGATCTAAGAAGTAAGCACAAATTTTAATCAAAATGTTTATGTAAAATGAAAAAACAAATAAATATTTTGGGGTGTGTGTGTGTTTTGTGGGGGGTTGTGGGGGTGTGTGGTTGTGGGGTGTGTGTGTGTGTGTGTGTGTCAAAAATAAAAAAAAAATATATAAATGAATAAAAAAATAATAAATATATATAAAATATATATATATATATATATAATATATATATATAAATATATATTTTTATAATGACAACCACACACACCACACAGATATTATAAAATATATATAATATTTTATATTATATTATTTTATATATATATATTATATATATAAAAATATACATATAATTTTTATATATATTTTTATATATAAAAAATCTCTCAATAAATATATATATATATATATATATATATATTATTATATTATATATAAATATTTATATTATATAGGGAATTTTTTTTACTACGTGTGGTGAAGTGTTACCTTTGCCCTATGTGTGTAAGTTTATTAATATCACGTCGAGCTAATTTCGTTCTCAAATGGCAAAATAATAACTTTTCAAAAGAGCTCGACACAATACGACAATGTATCTGTCTGTCATGGCTGGTTCGTTCAGTTCACAACTCCATTCCCCTTCTCGTTCCTGAATTCATTTTTTTCCCCTTTTTTGGATAAAGCATCATCTTTATTTCAATACAGCTTTTAAAGAAAACACCTGTGGAAAAAAAAAACACCCGATCATGTTTCCATAGAAAAAACAAGTTGGGAACTTATTACGAAGAAAACGCTAATGGGATTATATATGCATGAGATTATAACAAAATTTTATATCTGAACAAACATAATCAAAAAGGATTTAAAAAATATGAAACACATTAGCATAGGAAAATATTTAAAAGAGGTTGCATCTTATTCTCCAACATTACATTCTAACTTCAGCATAAAAAATTCAGCTTGACTATCCTTAGCTTAAGCACGACCCGGGATGGACAGGTTAGGTTGAAAAAACATTAGGCAAGGATGTACTTTAAAATTATACATATATATAAAATTAATATATATATATATAATATATATAATAAATTTTATTAAAATATATATAAAAAATTATATATAATATATATATTATATATATTATTTTAATATATATATATACATATACTATAAATATATATATATATATAATATTATATATAATATTATATATATTTAGTATTAGTGTGTATTATATATATATATAATAACAAAATATATATATATATTATATTAATTATATTTTGTTTGTTTTGTTGTGTGTTTGTTGTTGTGTGTGTGTGTGGGGTGTGTGTGTGTGGGGTGTGCGTGTCTTGTGTGTGTATACTATGTATACGTTTTATTTTAAAAAAAATAAATGTTTGTATATATATGATATATATATTAATATATATATATATAATGTTTATATATGTATATATGTATATTATATATAAAATTATATTATATAAAATATATATATATATATATGTATTATATATGTGTTGTATGATATATATATGTGTGGTGTGTATATATATCTAAATATAATATATATATATATATATTATATATATTATATATATGTATTATATATTGTGTATTTTTTATATTGAGTTGTGGTTGTGTGTGTGTGTGTTTTGTTTGTTGTGTTGGGGGTGTGTGTGTGTGTGTGTGTGTGTGTGGTGTTGTTTTTGTGTGGTGTTTTGTTGTTGATATATTGTATTTAAATATATATATATATATATATATATATATATATATATATTATTATATATTGTATTTTTATATATATTTTTGTAGTTTGTTTTTTTTTTTTTTTTTTTTTTTATAATATATATATATATATGTATATATATATATATGGAATATATAAGGGTATACATATATATATTATACTATATATATAATATATATATATATATATATATTTTTAATATATATGTTTTATATATATATATATTTTATATATATATATATATATTTTATATTTTATATATATATTTGTACCCCATTTACTCTGCTCGTTATTTTTGCGTCTCTTCCAACTCTTTTCTCTCGATCTCTCGTTCTCACTTCTTCTTCGTTCATTTCTTTCCCTTTCCCCTTCCCTTTTTCTTTTTCCCAAATTTCCCCTTTACTAATCTTACGTCAGTCCTTATTTTCTACCATGATAATCTCTTTTTCCCCCTCTTCCCGTTCCTTCGGTATTCTGTCTTATACTTTTCTCTCGCTTTCTGTTTCTCGTTTCTTTCATTAAATCCTTTCATTCTTTTTTTTTTCTTTTCTGTTCTACTTCGTGATTTACGTGTTTTGTATCCTCTTCTCGCATACAAATCTCCTCGCTTTTTACCTTTTCTGTTCCTCCGTTGATCTTTTACTCATTTCTTTCATTTCCATCCCTCGGTTTTTTGTTTTTTCTCATTTTCTTTTCTTTTCCTTAAGCTTAGACCCTCATGCCTGACCTCTACCCTCCGCCCTAATACCCTATCGGTCCCCTCGACCCCCCGATACCCAAACCCGAATCCTGACTCGAACCTGGGTAATCCAGCGGGCGGCGCTCAAACACGTGGAGATGATTCCCGCCCAAGATTCCAACATGAATACTCTATTGCTACCAAACCATGATTTGTTTGAAAAAAAGGGTACAAATAAAAACTATGAACATTGTCATTTCCCGAGTTTTCCTCTTGAGCTTCGAATGCTCCGAAATCAGTAGGTGGCGAATAAGCCTTGGTGAATGTAGCCTACTTATTTTTTACTTATTTGACTTGGTTGTTTGTATTTTGCTTTTTTATAGCCAGTAAGTCTTATTTTTAGATGGGGGGGATCTAAATGTTTTTTATTCTTTTATACATTTATTTCTTTACTTATGGTTTAAACGTTTTTAATTTTATTCTAACACCTCCATATTTACAAAATTCACTTTACAGTTTTTATTAAGATTTTAAATTCTTTGAATTACTTAAATCGTAGTTTCATTAATCACATTTTTATTAATCTTAGATAAATTTTTTCATAACGAATTTTTTTTTTTTTTTTTTTTTTTTTTTTTTTTCTTTTCTTTTTTTTGTTTTAAATATTTTAGTGAAGATTTTATTTGTTTGGGTTTTTTTGTTTTTACAGATTAAAATACGTTTTATTTGATTTTGCTACGTGTTTTTTTTTAAGGTTTTTGTTTTTTTTAATTTTTTTTTTTTTAAGTTTTTTATTTTGTTAATAATTTTTTTTAAAAAATTTACTTCTATAATTTTTAATAATTTTGTTAAAAGTTACGATGGGGATTTTTAAAAAACCCTGGGGAAAAAACCCCTACGGTTTCTCTGGATCCCTGTTTGTTGTACCCCTGGATTACCCTTACTGTTTCCGCTGGATCAGCAAAAAAAGGTGTGGGTTTTAGCCGTTTTTTTATTTATTCTTTTTTTTTTTTAAATCAGTTAGGAATGCTGGGCATGGACAAATTAAAGTTTTTTAAAAAAGAAGTTTTTTTGTTTTTTTTTTTTACATTGGCCAGCACCAGCCCGGGGTACCCCCTTTTTTAAAACTTAATTTAAACCCTTTTAATTTTTTCCCCTTCTTTCAGAACGAGTTCCCTGTCTTTTTTTTTTTATATTTTTATTTCCCCCGTGGTGTTTGCTTTTGTTTTGTTTTTATCCAAATTTAAAAGAGATGGTCATGAGCACCGTAACCAGACCCTACTTAAAAGGGATGTGTACCTGGGGCATGGGACTAAAAATAAGTTTCCACAAAAGGGGAAAGTGAACGGGCTCTCACTCATTCTTTCGGCCCTAAGCCGCCAACCGCCGCTTGGGTGGATGATTTCGGGCTTCCCCTTGACAGAAAGACTTACAATACTGTGTAAGCGCAATGCTTCTGATAAAGCGTTTTTTCCCGAAGCAGAGACACCCAAAGGGAAAAGGGGCGTTTTCAAGTCCTAAATTATCATCTCAAGTATATTCCTCTCTGTCAGCTCATCATTTCCCCCCGCGTGGGTTTTACGGATTTCCTGGAGTTTATTCTTCCTTTAAAGTAAAAGAAAAGAGATTTAATTTTAAAAAGATTTCTTTGCATTAAACCTCTCTAGGGAAAGTAAGCTTCTATTTACGTTTCTCTAAATTGATTATAAAAATCTCACTTTCAGCAGGATACGAAATAATTGATCGTGAGAGCTAAAATTTTTAGGTTTTCTAGGATAAGGGCAGCAGATTTGACTTGTACTATAGACCTCATAACTAAGGAAATTTCGAATAAGTGAAGGCCGGGTTTATTTATCTTTTGTGGTTGATGATAAAACTCGGTAAAGGTTAACCTCTTTGCCTGTTTCTAGTACAATTTTTTGGTTTGTAGCCTCTGTAGAAGGATAGGAACGTAGATTTTAACATGCGTACTTTACTAGAAAATTAATTATTAATATATAATATAAATATATATAAAAAACACACACACACACACACCACACACCCA
>NW_023639564.1:0-12019 GCF_015228065.2 Penaeus monodon
CTAATTTTTATTCAATTTGGAATTTTTTTATTCCTTTTTTATATTATATGATAATCCATTTATTATCTCATATATCTATTACCAATTTATCATTTCAATTTCACATTTATCAATACTCATCATTATATATATTGCAATTATTATTCCATATTATTGTTATTATTTTGCAATTTTGATTATATTATTTTCATATACAATACTAATACACATCATTATATATTATATCATATTATAATATATCATTTATAATTATTATTATATCATTATTTTTATATATTGCAATATTAACATATTATAGTAATTTTTCAATAATATCAATATTATTAATAATATATATTTAACAATAATAATATACACAATAATACTATATAATATTAATATATAATACGATATTATATTATTATTTATTATATTACATATTATATTTATTGAATAATTATAACTTATAAATATATAAAATTATATATAATAATAATAATAATATATTAATAATAATAATAAATAATAAAATAATATAATATAGATTATTTAATAATATATCAATTTATAATTATTATTATTATTACAATTATAATTTTTTTATATAATATAAAATTGTATTAAAATTTTTATTACTATATATATATTATTTATATTAATAAATTGATAATATATCATTATTACTATATATAATTGCCTAATCACCAAGTAATCGAAAACTTATTTTTTATACTCTTATAGTATATTTGCTAATTTCCGTTTTTCGACTTTTGGAATGTTTTATTATACCTTATTTAATTATTTGGATAAATTCATTATTATCATCATTTATCATGATTATCATTTCAATTATGTTATCATTCATTATTTATATTATTATATCATAATTTTTATATTATAATTATTATCATATTATTCAATTGTTACATATTATCAATTAATTGATTATATATATATTTTTGCAATAATACTAATCATTAAAATATAATAGTATACAATATAGTTATAAAAATAATTTTTATAATATTATTTATATCATTAACTAATAGTATCGTATACATAATTATTACGTTAAATAATTATATTTGCAATTATACTTACATTATATAATAATAATTATTGTATATACAATATAATATAATAACTAATATAATACTAGATATATATAATTAATATATTAATTATATTATGTTATATTACAGATTAATAATATTTTGGCAATAATAATCTATATAATAATATAATAATTAATTTAAAAATAATAATAATAATAATAAAATATTATATTAATAATAATAATAAATAAAATAATATAATATTTTTTAATAATATTCAATGTTAATCTTTATTCTCATCTTATTTTGATTCATCATTATTGTTATGATTATACATTTCTGGTAATTATTATCATTTTCCCTATATATATTCAAATCATAAATGCAATATATATTCATTATGGATATATCATATCTTTATCATACAATTAATTTTACATATTTATACTTATTAGCAATTTTTATTATTATTATATATTATCTTATTATATCGTATTATAATTATACATTATATTATCTTTAATATATCATATACACAATAATCAGATTATATCATTATTAATTATTAATTACAATTGTTATCATACATTATTATTACTTATATATTATTTTTGCAATTATCATAACCAATAAAATAATTTTATTAACAATAATATAATAATTAACGATTTTATAATATTATTAATAATCATTATCTAATAGTATTTATTAATTTAAATTTTTATTTATAATAATTATTTTTAATTTACTACTACAAATAATAAAATTTTGATATAACAATTAATAATATAATAATATATAATATAATTATATATTATATATTATACTAATATTAATTGTTATATTAAGAATAATGATTTTTTGGAAATCATAATTTTAAATAAATTATATATAATTCTAATATAATATATATTATATATAATAAATAAAAAATAATAATATATCATTTTAATAATTCCAATATTATCAAATTACTCTTATATCATCATTTTATCATCATTTTATTATCAATAATTCTATATTGATGCAATTATTACCCTAATAATTGCCATTGAAATATTCAAAATTTTGGAGTTTATATGATTTCTATTATCTATACTACTATTATATGAATTTTCGAATTTCATTAAACGATTTTATAATTATTTTTATCATTATTATCATCATCATTAATATTACTTATCATTATTATCATCATTATTCAGTTATATATATTATCAATCATTATTCATTATTACATATTATTTGAATTGCAATATTATATCATTATTATTATATATTATTTTATATAAATAATAATATTTTTTATAATTATAACAATAAATAATATATTAAAATATTATATAAATATTTAAATATTAATTATTAATAATATTATAATTATAATAATTATTTAATTTATTTATAAATCACATATTTAATACAATTAATATAATAATACATATTATAATTATTATATTATTACAATATAATCATATACTTATTAGAAACTTTTTATTATTATAAATATTTTTGATAATATTTAATATTAATAATAAATAATAATTATTATAATAATCTAATATAAAAATAATAATAATATATAATAAATTTTATATTATAAATATATAAATTTCACATTATTTATTATATTATATAATACATTTTTAATATTATTCAATTTCTAATATTATATTTTCCATAATAATTGCAATAAAGTAAATATCATTTTGGATATATAATATTTCGCATAATTTGCCATTTATTAAGAATATTTTTTATACTTTTTTATATATTATGGTAACATTCCTTTATTGTATCACATTATGCATGATTATTCTTTTTTTATATCCATCATATCATCATATACTTTATATCATCATCATATCATTATCAATTATTATCTCATTATTGAATTTATCATTATTATTCAATTATTATTAAGTATATATTTTTGCAATTTTAAATTTAAAACAACATAATAAATATAATTAAAAATAATAATAAATAATAATATTATAATATATTATTTATATATACTATTATATAATAATATAATATTTAATTATAATCAAAATATTTTTAATTATTACTATCATTATAATATATGATGATATAACAATATAATTATTACAATTTACTAATATTATTATTATATTATACTTAAATTATTATTATTGTTAATTATTATAATTAATAATTTTGGCAATATCATATTAAGATATTATTATATAATAATTTATATATAATTATAATAACAAATTTGATATAATAATATAATAATAATAATTATATAAATAATAATATTTTTAATAATATTCAAATGGTATCAAAATTCACTAATTACTCACTTATATCATCATAATTGTTATGATTAATACAAATATCTGGTAATTATTATTCATTATTACCCCCAATAATTGCCGAAATCACCAAAGAAAATCGAACAAACGTAATTTGGAGTATACTCTCAAAAGGCTATATTTTGGCTAGATTTTGCCGCTTTTTCGACTTTTGGGAATGTTTTTCTCTATACCTTTTATATTATATATGGACACACTTCCTTATTATCATCATCATTATCATGATTTATCATTATTATCGTTATACATCATCATTATCATCATTATCATTCTTATCATCATCATTAATCATCATTATGCAATTATTATCCTCAATTTTCAATTTATCATTATTATTGCAATTATTGGAGTTATAGAAATATATTTTTGCAATAATACTAATAACCACAACAATATAATAGTAATAACAATAATCATAAAAATAATAACGATTTATAATTATTATTTATATCTTATCGTAAATTAGTATCGTTATTACTGTAATTATTTACGTTTATAATAATTATTTTTCAATTAACTCCCAGTACCAAATAATAATAATAGATGATAATAACAATTAATAATACTAATAACAATACATAACAATAGCATTATTATTTAGTATACTTATACTTAATTAATTATTGTTCATTATTACAGATATTATATATTTGTTTGGCAATAATACTAATAATTAAGATAATAGTAATAATAATAATAATAATATAATAATAATAATAATAAAATAATAATAATAATAATAATAATAATAATAATAATAATTTTAACATAGTTCAAATGTTATACAAAATTCGCTTTATTCTCACCTTTTATCATCATACTTGTGATGATAATACAAATTCTGGTAATTATACATTATTACCCTAATAATTGCCGAAATCTACCAAAGAAAGCGAAAAAACGTCATTTTGGAGTATACTCTCAAAAGGCTATATTTCGCCTAGATTTTGCCGCTTTTTCGACTTTTGGGAATCTGTTTTTCTTATACCTTTTTTATATTATATATGGACCACAATTCCTGTTATTATCATCATCAGATCATGATTATCCATTTTATTATCGTTATCATCATTATCATCATTATCATCATATCATCATCATTATCATCATTATTGTAATTTATATCATAATTATTGCAATTGTTATTATTATTATTTCGAGTATTGGAGTTATAGTATATATTTTTTTTTTCTCGTAATATACTAATAACCAAAACATAATAATAGTAATAACAACTAATAATAACAATAATAACGTTTTATAATTATTATTATATCATATCTTAATTGTATCTTATTACTGTAATTAATATGTTATAATAATTATTTTTGCAATTTACTTACGAGTACAAATAAAATAATGATGCATAATAACAATAATTAATATATAACAATATTATAACCACTGCATTATTATTTTATACTATACTTATTATTATTATTGTATATTATTACGATATAATAGATTTTTGGCAATAATACTAAATAATTAAGCTAATAGTAATAATAATAAATAATACATAATAATGATAATAATAATAATAATAATAATTTTGATAATATTCAAATGTTATCAAATTATCTTATTCCCCCACTCTTTATCATCATTAATTAGTTATGATTAATACATTCTGGTAATTTATTATCAATATTACCCCAATAATTGCCGAAAATCACACAAAGAAATCGAAAAAACCGTCCTTTTGGAGTTTACTCTCAAAAAGGCTATATGTTCGCTAGATTGCCGCTTTTCGAACTTTGGGGAATGTTTTCTTATACCTTTTTTATATTATATATGGACCACAATTCTGTTATTCTCATCATCATTATCATGATTATCATCATATTATCGTTATCAGCATCATTATCATCATGTATCATCATTATCAGCATCATTCATCATCATTAATTGCAATTATTATCATCATTATTGCAATTATTATCATTATTATTGCAATTATTGGCGTTGCGTTCGATAGTATTTACTTAGAGTATATATTTTGCAAATAATACTAATAACCCCAACAATAATAATAGTAATACAATATAATAACAATAAATACGATTTTATAAATTATCTATTTATATCATATCTTAATTATAGATCGTTTATTACTGTAATTATTACTGTTTTTCTTATAATAATATTTTTGCAATTATACTACAGTACTAATAATAATAATGATGATAATCACAATAATAATACTAATAACAATATTATAACCACTAGCATTATTATTATTATACTTATACTTATTATTATATGTTTATTACAGATTATAATAGATTTTTGGCAATAATACTAATAATTAAGAGAATGAGTAATAATAATTAAGTAATAAATAATTAATAACTAATAATAATAATAATAATAATAATAATAATGTTAATAATATTCAAAATGTTATCAAAATTCTCTTATTTTCACTTTTATTCATCATCTTGTGACGATAAACAATTGGGTAATTATTATATTATACCCTAATAAGTGCCGAAATCACCAAAGAAATCGAAAAAACCTCATTTTGGAGTATACTCTCAAAAAGGCTATATTCGCTAGATTTTGCCGCTTTTTCGACTTTTGGAATGGACAACAATTCCTGTTTATTAATCATCATCATTATCATGATTATCATAATTATTTATCGTTATCATCAATCATTATCATCATTATCGTCATTATCATATCATTGCATTATTGCAATTATTCAATCATCATATTATTGCAAACTTGTTCATCATATTATTGCAATTATTGGAGTTATAGTATTATTTTTTGCCAATAATACTATAACCACAACAATAAATAATACTAATAACAATAATAATACCAATAATAAACGATTTTTATAATATTATTTATATCATTATCTTAATTAGTATCGTTCTACTGTTAAATATACTGTTAATATAATTATTTTTGCCAATATTACTCAATTACAAATATAATAAGATGATAATAACAATAATAATCTAATAACAATATTACAACCACTAGAATTATTATTATTATACTTACTACTTATTATTATTATTGTATTATTACAGATAAATAGATTTTGGCAATAATACTAATAATTAAGATAATAGTAATAATAATAATAATAATAATAATAATAATAATAATAATAAAAATAATAATAATAATAATAATAATTTAATAATACAAATGTATCAAACTTCTCTGTATTCCCACTCTTATCATTCATTATGGTTAAGATTAATACAATTCTGTAATTATTCTCATTATTACCCTAATAATTGCCGAAATCACCAAAGAAATCGAAAAACGTCAATTTGGGAGTTATACTCTCAAAAGGCTATATTTCGCTAGATTTTGCCGCTTTTTCAACTTTTGGGAATGTTTTTCTTATACCTTTTTTATATTAATATGGACACAATTCCTGTTATTTATCACAGCATTATCATGATTATCATCATTATTATCGTTATCATCATCATTAATCATCATTATCATATTATTGCAATGTGATCCATCATTATTGCAATTGTTATCATATTATTGACCAATTATTGGGAGTTATAGTATATATTTTGCAATAATACTAATAAACCACAACAATAATAATAGTAATAACAAATAATATAAACAATAATAACGATTTATATTATATAGTTAATATCAGTATCTAATTAGTATCGTTAATTACTGTAATTACTACTGTTATAATAATTATTTTTGCAATTATTTATAATAACAAGTACAAAATAATAATAATGATGATAATAACAATAATAATACTAATAAAAATATTATAACCACTAGCATTATTATATTATATTTAGACTATTATTATTATGGTTATTATACAGATATAATTAGACAAAAAATTTTTTTTGGCAATAATTTTTACTAAAATTAAGATAATAGTAATATAATAATAATAATAATAATAAATAATAATAAACAAATAACAATAATAATATAATTAATAATAATAATTAATTTTAATAATATTCAAATGTTATCAAAATTCTCCTATCTATTCTACTTTATCATCATTATTTGTTATGATTAATACAATTCTGGTAATTATTATCATTATGTACACTAATAATTGCCGAAATCACCCACAAAGAAATCGAAAAAAAAAACGTCATTTTGGAGTATACTCTCAAAAGGTATATTTCGCTAGATTTTGCCCGCTTTTTCGACTTTTGGGAATGTTTCTTCTTATACCTGTTTATAATAATGGACACAATTCCTGTTATTATCATCATCATTATCATGATTATCATCAGTATTATCGTTATCTCATCATTATCTCATTATCATCATTATCATCATCAGTATCATCAGTAATGCAATTATTATTCATCATTATGGCCAATTGTTATAATGATTATTGCAATTATTGGAGATATAGTATACATTTTTGCAATAATACTAATAACCACAACAATAATAATAGATTATAACAATAATAAGTAACAATAATAACGATTTTATAATTATTATTTATATCATTATCTTAATGTAGCGTTATACTGTAATTATTACGTTATAATAATTATTTTGGCAATTATACTACCGAGTCACAAATAAATAATAATGATGATAATAACAAACTAATATAATATACAATATTATAACCAATCAGCATTATATTATTATACTTATTACTTATTATGATATTTATTATTACAGATAAATAGATTTTTGGCAAATAATAATAAAATTAATTGAGATGAATAGTATAATAATAATAATAATAATAATAATATAATAATTTTAATAATATCAAATGTTATCAAAATTCTCTTTATTTTCACTTTTATCATCATGATTGCTATGATTAATACAATTCTGGTAATTATTATCTTTACTTACCCTAATAATGACAAAATCACCAAAGAAATCGAAAAAAACGTCATTTTGAAGTCTACTCCCAAAAGGCTATATTCGCTAGATTTTGCCGCTTTTCGACTTTTGGGAATGTTTTTCTTATACCTTGTTAATTATTATATGGACAAAAAACCCCCAATTCCTGTTATTATCATCATCATCATTATCTGATTATCATCATTCTTATGTTATCATTCATTCATTACATCATTATCATCATTATCAGCAATTCATTATAATCATTATTTGCTATTATTTCATCATTATTGCAATTGTTATCATTAGTATGCCAATTATTGGAGTTACAGCATAATATTTTTGCATAATACTAATAACCACAACAATAATAATTGTAATAATGTAGCGATAAGCAAGCCAAAGATGCCGTCGATCATTGTACAAGGGTCAATGCCACCACCTGCGTTAATTCGTCCAGGAACGCGAGGTATTTATGTTCTTAAGGAAGAGGCGTGCTGAAGGTGTAAATGACCGTGCTAGGAAGCAAGGGTAAGTGTATAGAAGTTACCAAGCTCAAGGGTTCAACACTGGTTAGCGTGGGTTACATCGAAGATGGAGTGCGTGTCGACCTGAGCGATAGAAAATCAGATTTAAGGATTGAAAAACCGTGCAAGTTTAAATAATCCTATGGGTATATTGCCCAGATCAAAAACCGGGGGGGCGGGGGGGGTTCGTGTTTTGCCGAATCTCCCTAATCTGTACATCTATATAAAGGAGAGTGAGGCAGGCATTACTGGCGTTCCAAAATTAACTTTGGGTTAAATTAGACATAGGTTTAATTAGAAAACGGAGGAGGATGCATGATGGGGTCTTAATTATTCAATTCATTTTTTACAAAAAGATTTTTATTAAAACACGTTGAAATAAACAGTGTGTAAAATACATTTAGACACTAAGATTGATGATAAGAATTAAGACAAACATCAAAAAAATGCGAGTTAAAACAATTCAAGAGAAAAACAAAACGTAAAGAGAGTACACACCCCTATCAAGATAAAGAGACAAAGGTTAAAATGCCACATTACCGCCTATACGCCGTACTCTTACGACCAGGAACCCATCACGACTGCAGTGGGGCCCTCACGACCACATGCTCTCCCCTCCCTGACCTGGCTGCCCCTGGCCTATTAATTACTATACACCTCCCCAGAAGTAAGAGGATATTAGAGGGAATCTCGGGTCACACCCAGGTGAAGGTGGCATTCCTCTCAAAAAGAGGGGCGGTTGTCTTCCCTGTCCGGAAATTAAGATTATTACTCTTTAAAAAGGCCATGTTGTAAAGGCCTGCCATAAAAGTAATGTAGGTTAGTAAAATGACATGATAAAAAGAAGAACTCCATACTATATAGCCCAGAACCATAATGTGCTCTCCAATACAAATGGATAAAAAGCGAAAAAACGGGGATAGCAATTTTTAATTAACTAATAAAAGACAAGAAATATACAGAAAACAAATAGCCAAGCCGGATAAAGAAGAATCTCTCTCCCCCATCTTCCTGGACCGTTATGACAGTCATGACGGCCACAGTGTTTGCAAGCGGAAGGGGTAACTCTTCAATTCAATTCTCCGTCTGATGGTCGAGATCACTACAAGATAAATTAATATAACAATAATAACGAGTTATAATTATATTTATATCATTATCTATTAGTATCGTTATTACTTGTAAGTCATTACTGTTATAATAATTATTTTGCATTATACTACCAGTACAAACAATAATAATGATGATATAACAAATAATAATACTAATAAACCATTTTATAACACTAGCATTATTATTATTATACTTATACTATTATTATATTGTTATTATACGATATATAGATTTTTTGGCAATAATACTACTAATTTAAGATAATAGGTAATAATAATGATAATAATAATAAGAATAATAATAATAATAAAATAAAATAATAATAATAATAATAATATTTTAATAATATTCAAAATATGTTATCAAAAATTCTCTTTATCTCACTTTATCATCATTATGTGTTATGATTAATTACAAATTCTGGTAATATTATAAATTTTACCCTAATAATTGCCGAAATCACAAAGACATCGAAAATACGTTATTTGGAGTATACTCTCAAAAGGTATAAATTTTCCCAGATTTGCCGCTTTTTCGATTTTGGGGAAAGTTTTTCTTTTACCTTTTTTTATTATAGGACACAATTTATTATATTATCATATTATCATGATATAACATTATTATCGTTATTTATCATAAATTTTCATTCATTATCATCATCATTTTCATCATTATTGCAATTATTATCATATTATTGCAATGTTATCATTAATTATTGCAATTATTGGAGTTATAGTATATATTTTGCAAATTACTAATAAAACCCCAACAATAAAATAGTAATAACAATAATAATAACAATAATAACGATTTTAAATATTATTTATATCATTTTCTTAATTAGTATCGTATTACTGTAATTTTTACTGTATAATAATTATTTTGCAATTATAATACCAGTAAAATAATAATAATGATGATAATACAATAATAATACTAAAACAAATTTATAACCACTAGCATTATTTTATTATATATACATTATTATTTATTGTTTTTATTACAGATATAATAGATTTTTGGAATAATAAAATAATTAAAAGGGATAATAATAATAATAATAAAATAAAAATAAAATAATAATTAATAAAATAATTAATAAAATAATTTTAATAATTTCAAATGTTATCAAAATTCTCTTTATTCTCACTTTAAACATCATTATTGTTATGATTAATACAATTATGGTAATATTATCATATTAACCCAATAATTCCAAAACCAAAGAATGAAAAAAAACTCAATTTTGGAGTTTTCTCTCAAAGGCTAATTTCGCTAGAATTTTGCCGCTTTTCGACTTTGGAATGTTTTCTTAACCTTTTTATATATATATGGACACAATTTCCTTTTTTATCATATCAAATTTTCATGATTATCATCATTATTACGTAATATTTCCCTCATTATCATCTAATAACATTATTCATCATCATTATCAATTATTGCAATTATTATCATTTTTATTGCAATTTATTGTTAATTAGTATATTATTTTTGCAAAATACTAATAACCACAACAATAATAATAGTAATAACAATTAAAAAATTAACAATAATAACGATTTTATAATTATTATTTATAATTATCTTAATTAGTAAGTTTTTACTTAATTATTATGTTAATAATTTTTTTGCAATTTATACCAGTACAAAAATATAAAATGTAATAACAATAATAATATAATAACAATATTTTAACCACTAGCATTATTATTATTATACTATACTTTTATTATTATTGTTATTATTACAGATAATAATTTTTTAATCAATAAATAAAATGTAATAATTAAAATATAATATAATTAATAATAATAATTAATAATAATATATATAAAAATAATAAAAATGATAATAATAATTAATAGTAATAATAATAATAATAATTTTAATAAAATTCAAAGTTATCAAAATTTTCTTTATTCTCACTTTTATCCAATATGTTATGATTAATACAATTCGGTAATTTTTCATTTTTACCCCAAAAATTTCCGAAAAAACCAAAGAAAACGAAAAAAAAAAAAGCATTTGAGTTTTCCCTTTTTTCCAAGCTTTTAATTTTTTAATTTACCCCTTTTTTCTCTTTTGAATTTTTTATCTTATACCTTTTTATATTATTATAACCCAATTTCCTTTTTATTATTCAATTTTTTTTATTTTT
>NW_023639565.1:2500-12018 GCF_015228065.2 Penaeus monodon
GAAACCTGTGATATTTATATATATATATATATATATATATATATATATATATATATATATATATATATATATATATATATATATATTATATATTCTTTTTTCATTGTGATTTATTGGGGACTGTATTATTCTTGAAATAAACGTGAAAAACAACAACAAAAGAGTAACAACAACAACAATAACAACAAAACATTAAAAGGCAATAGCTTTGTGACGTCATTCATTTTTGTTCATTCTTTTTTTCTATATTCGTGTAAAAAGGTGAATTAAATTGATTTTTTTTTTGTGTTTATACATTTAAAGATAAACAGATAGATAGTTCAATAGAGATACATAGATGGATAGGAAGATGAATAGATATAGATATATAGACAGACAGACAGACAGACAGACAGACACAGAGACAGACAGACAAGTAGGCAAATAGACAGGCAGACACAGAGACAGCCAGCCAGCCAGACAGACAGCCAGACAGACAGACGACAGACATTCACAGAGACAGCCAGACAGATAGGCAGATAGATAAATACACAGATAGACAGACAATTATTTTTTTTAGTTTATCTAATCCTTTTCATACCTTTTCTATACTCACGGAGGATTTAAATGTCTTCAGAAGCTATTCAGGCACGAGCTATGTTTACCCTGATAGATATGTTTACCCTGATAGATATGTTTAGTCCTGATAGATATACTCATGTGGATTTCTGATCTTGCTTTAAACTATCCGATGAACTTGTTTAGTTGTGTGTGGTTTAACGGGTAGATGTGGGTTTGAGGTTGGGGTGTCGGTGTGTGTGGGGGTTTGTGTGTGATATGTGTGTGTAAGATATGTGGTCTGTAGATATGTGTGTTGATAGTATTGATGTAGGAGTGTTTGATTGTGTTTTGTCGTGATGTTTTGTGTGTGTGTGAGGGTGTTGTGTGTGTGGTGTGTGTGGGTGTGGGTGTGTGGTGTGTGTGGGGGTGTTTGGGTGTGTGTGTTGTGTGTGTTTGTGGGTGTGGTATATGTGTGTGTTAATATGTAGTGATGGAAAAGGAAAATGTTATTTTATTCGTTTAGATTGAACAAAAAGAAGGGGGGAAAAAAGGAAAAAAAAAAAAAAAAAGAAAGAAAAGGAGAACGGAGAAGCCGGGGTAGAGGAAAGAGGAAGGGAGGAAAAAAAGGGAAAAGTGAGAGCGGAGGGGTGGGAAGGAGAGGGAGAGATAGGGAAGAGAAGGGAGAAGGGGGGAAGGAAGAGAGGGGAGATTTTTTTTAAAAAGAGGGAAAGGGAAAAATGGAGAGGGAAGGGGAAGGGAGGGGGGGAGGTAGGGAGGGAAGGGGAAAAAGAGGGGGGAAAGGGGGGGAAAAAGAAGGAGGGGAAAAGAGAGGGAGAAAGGAGAGGGGAGAGGGAGAAAGTGAGGAGGGGAAGTGGGGAAAAGGGGGAGGGGGGGGAAAGGGGGAGGGAAAAATGACAAGGAAAGGGAAAAACGAGAAAAAGGCCTGAAGGAAAATGAGGGAATAGGAAGGGGGAAAATTTAAAAAAAAAGGGAGAAGGAAAGGGGAAAAGGGGGGGAAGGGAGGGAGGAAGGAGAGGGAAAGAGCTTCGGGGGAATTTGAAGGGGGAAACGGAGAAGAAAAGGAAATGGGGGGGAAAGGGTGTGGAAAGGCAAGTGGGGGATGGGAAAAAAGGAAAAAGGAAAAAAGAGAGGAAAGGAAAAAAGGAAAAAAAAAAGAAAAAAAAAAGGGGAAGAAAAAAAAGAATTCTGCGGGACTTTTAGAAAGGGGGGAACCCCCAAAAGAAAAAAAAAAGAAAAGGGAAAAAAGAAGGGGGGGGAAAAAAAATGAAAAGAAAAAGGGAAAAAAAGGGCAGGAAAAAAAAAAAAAATTTTAAATAGAAAGGAAAAAGAAGAACAAAATTTTTAAAGAATTTAGGGAAGGGGGCCCGGGATAAACCAAAAAAGAAAAAGAAATAAAGAAAAAAAAGAAAGAAAAAGAAAAAAAAAAAAAAAAAAAAAAAAAAAGAAAAAGAAAGGATAAAAAGAAAGAAAGGAAGGAAAAAAGAAAGGGAAAAAAAGAAAGAAAGGGGAGAAAAGAGAGATAAGGGAGAGAGGAGAGAGGAGAGAGAGAGGGAAGAGGGGGGGAAGGGGGGAGAGAGAGAGAAAAAGAGAGGGAGAGGGCGAGAGAAAAGAAAAAAGAAAAATGGAGAGAGGGGGAAAGAGAGGAAAAGGGGAGAGAGAGAGAGAGAGACGGGGGAAAAAGGAGAGAGAGAGGGGGAGAGGGGAGGGGGAAAGAGGGAGGGGGGAGAAAAAGAGAGAGAGGGGGAGAGAGAGGAGAGAGGGGAAGGAAAAGGGGTTTGGGGAGAGGAAGAGAGGGAGAGAGAGGGGGAAAAGGGGGGAAAAGAGAGGGGGGAGGGGGGGGGGAGAGGAAGAGGGAAAAAGAGAGAGAGAGAGAGAGAGAGAAAAGAGAGAAAAGAGAGAGAGAAAAGAGAGAGAGAGAGAGGAGAGGGGGAGGAGGGGAGAGAGAGAGTTTGAGGAGAAAAGGAGGGATTTGGAGGGGAGGGGAAGAGAGGGAGGGGGGAGGAGGGGGAGAGAGAGAGAAAGAGAGAGAGAGAGAGAGAGGGGGAGAAGGGGGAGAGGGAGAGAGATAGAGAGAGAGAAGGAAAAAGGAGAAAGAGAGAGAGAGGGGAAGGGGGTGAGGGGCAAACGGGGGAGAGAAAGGGGGAGAGAGAGAGAGGGAGAGAAAAAGAGAGAGAAAAAGAAAAAGGAGAAAAAAGGGGAGAGATGAGGGGGGAGAGAGAGAGGAAAAGGGGGGAAAGGGGAGAAAAAGGAGACGAAAAGAGAGAAAAGAGAGGGAGGAGAGAGAGGGGGAGAAGAGAGGGGAGGAGGAGGGAGAGGGGGAGAGAGAGGGGGAGCGGGAGAGAGAGAGGGGAAAAATAGAGAGGGGGAGGGGGGAGAGGGGAGAGAGAGAAGGGAGAGGGGAGGGGGGAGGAGGAGATAAGAGAGGAGAGAGAGAGAGGGGGAGGGGAGAGAGAAAAGAGGGGGGGGAAAAAGGGCGGGAGAGAAAAAAGGAGGGGAGAGCGAGAGAGAGAGGGAGAAGAGGGAGAGAGAGAGAGAGAGAGGGAGAGAGAGAAGAGAGAGAGGAGAGAGAGAGAGGGAGGAGGGGGAGAGAGAAGACGAGAGGGGGAGAGAGGAAAAGGGGAAAAGAGGGGGAGAGAAGAGAAAAATTAGAGAAGATAGAGGAGAGAGAGGGGAGAAAAAAATTAGAGATAGATAGTTTTAAAAACAGAGAGTCACATAAAAAACCTTTTAAATGCTAAAAACCCCCGTGGGCAATGCTTCATTTCCCAAATGGAATTCATGCTACAGTTTTACCATTTTTGTACATTCAAAAACCTGGAAAAACGCAGAAATTAATTAACAAAAATTTAAAACCAGTTTTTTCCAAAGTTGTGTTTTACTAACATAGGAAAATTGTTTGGACAGTTTGGGGAAAAATTTTTTTAAATTTTAGGGGGCGTTTGGAAAAACCCCTTTAATTTTCAAAGGGGGTTTTTTGAAAAGGTTTTTTGAAAAAAAAAACACCAAAATTAAAAATAAGAGGAGGGGGAAAAGAGGGGGGGGAAAAAAAAAAACAAAAAAAAAAAAAAAAAAAGGGGGTTTTTAAAAAGGAGGAAAAGGAGGGGGAAAAAAAGTAAAAAGGGGAGAAAAGAAGAGGGGGGAAGAGGAGGGGAGAAAGGGGAGAGGGGGGAGAGAGAGAGGGGGAGGGGAGAGGGGGGAGAGAGAGAGAGAGAGAGGAGAGAGGGAGAGGGAGAGGGAGAGAAGAGAGAGAGAGAGGAAAGAGGAGAGGAGAGGGGAGAGAGGGGGAGAGAGAGAGAGGGGAGAGAAGAGGTTTGTTTGGGACGAAGGATGGGATCAATGGGACTCCCCCCCCACATTTTCAGGGGGAAGTCTCTAAAATCCCAAAATAGACTAAGGAAGGGGAAGAAACCCACCCGGTAAATTTGAAAAAGCGAAAAAAATTATTTTAAAAACTTGTAAGCACGATGATTAAAAAATTTGCAAAAATATTTTTTTGTCTGGGCCTTTTTTTCCCAAATTCCTTTGGGTTAATAGTGCCTTTGTACGCATTTGCCTTTGGTGCTAATGATGCCCTTTTTAAAAAGCTTTATTTTTTCCCTGTATTTAAATTTTTTTGGGGTTTGTTTTTAAAATTTCATTTTCAGTAAAAAATTTATATTGTTTAAGTCTGCTGTCATTTTGTATTTCTTTTAATATATATTTTTTTACTAAATATGAAAAATGGTTTGACTTTTTTTATATCTCTATTAGCGAATATAATTTTAAAAAACCTCGTCCCCCCCTTTTTTTTTTTTTTTTTTTTCTTTGAATGATTTTTTCCCAAAATTTGAAATTTAAAATTTTTTTTTTCATGAAAAATTTTAATAAATTTTCCCCAACATTTGGGAAAAAAAATTTTTTGATTTTCATTCTTCTCCTTTCACCTTTTCCTTTTCTTCTATCTACATTTTTTACTTTTTTTGGGTTTTATTTTTAAAAAATCCCTTTTATCAATACCCAAAATTTTTACTCAAAAAATAGTTTTAATTTTTTTTTTTTGGGCTTTTTTATGGATGTTATAAAATTTTTTTTTTTCTTTTTGATAAAAAAATTTGTGTAATAAAGTATGGTGAAAATATATCAATAATAAAATAATGATAATAAAAAAATAAAAAGATTTAAAAAGGGAAAAAAACGATAAATAAAACAATAATGATAATGATAATAATAATAATGACAACAATGATAATAATAGTAAGAAATAATAACAACAATGATGATAATGCTAACAATAATAATGATAATGGTAATAACATAATCATCAGTAATAATGACAATAATAATAATGATAATAATAAAGTAAAATTAAATAATAATAATAATAATAAAAAATAATATAATAAAAAAATAAAAAATAATAAAAATTTAAAAATAAAAAAAAATAAAAATAATTAAAATAATATAATAAAAAGGGTAAGAAAAATATAATAATGATTAAAGATGACAAAATAATAATAAAGATAAAATAATAAAAAATTTAAATTTTTAATAAAAAACAATAAAAAAATAATTAATAAATAAAAAAAAAAGAATAAAATTTAATTTTTTTATTTAAATTTAAAAGAAGTAAAAGGAAAAAAAAATTTAAAAAAAAAAAAATAATTTTTTTTTTTAAAATAATTTTAAAATTTGGATAATTTTTTAAAAAAAATTTAAAAAAAATTATGGGTTTTTAATTTTTTAATGATTTAAGAATTTTTTTTTAAAATTAAAAATAAAAAAAAATTTAAAAAAAATAAAAAAAAAAAATAAAAAAAAAAAATTTTAAAAAAAAATTTTAAAAATTAAAATAATAATAATAATTAATTAAATTAATAATATAATAATATTATTAATAAATAATATTTTGGGTATATAATAAACAATGATAAAAAAAAAAAACGAAAATACCCAAAATTTTACTAAAAAGGAAAAAGATCATAAAAAATCCCCCCAGAATTTTTTTTTTTTTGATTTTAAAAGAACTAAAAAAAAACAGTAAAAAAAAAAAAAGTTACAACTTTGTTTCGTTCTTTCAAAGGTGTTCAAAAACCTTAGGCTTAAATCGAAAAAAAAAGGATGTTTCATTTGGTTGTTATTTATTAGTTAAAATCTTTTGATTTTGGTTTTCTTTTAAAATTAACCCTTTAAAAACAATTCCCAAAAAACAAACCCAAAAAAAACAAAAACCAATTAAAAAATATTATATTTTCTCTAAATATTTTTTATTTTAAAATTTTTATTAATTATAATTATAATAAACATTTTATTAATTTCTATTTTTAGTGTATTTAAAAAATTTTAACAAAGGGTTTTCCAAAAAAAAAAACAAAAAAACCCACCAAAAAGAAAAACACACAAAAAAAACAAAACGTAATTTTACAAACAAAACAAACAAATTTTCACAAATAAAAACAACACACCATTAATTACCCCAAAAAACCCAACACAAAAACACAAACAAACAACACACAACACCAAACAAAAACAACCACACACCCCCCCCCCCCCAAAAAAAAAAAAAACCACACAACGCAAACAAACCGAAAAACAAACCAAAAAACAAAAAAAAAAACAAAACAAAACACACCTTACACACACCCAAAAACCGAAAAAAAAAAAACCCCCTTCCCCCCCCCCCCCCCCCCACACCCAAAACCAACCCCCCCCCCCCCCCCCCCTTTCCCCCCCCGCCCCCCCCACACCCCAACCAACCCCCCCCCCCCTTTGCCCGAAAAAAGGAAAATTTTCCCCGCCTCTCTTCCCCCTTTTTCCATCACATATTCCTTCACCTGCCCCCCCCCACCCCTCCCCACATCGCCCTGCCCTTTCTTGCCGGAAACCTTTAGCGAACCAATTTTAAAGATGGGTTTGGGGTGCGTGGGAAATTTTGGGGGGTCCGTGCCCCGGGCCCCTCTCCCGTTCTTTTCCCTTTTCTGGATTCGGGTTTTTTTTGATCCCTCGAGGGAAAGGATTATTTTTTCACCACACAACACAACACACACACACACACACAACACCACACACAAACAACAACACCAACAACACACCACACAAAACACACACACCAAAAACACACACACAACACACCATACAACCCCACCCCACACAAAACACACCCATTTTCAAAACCAACATTTATTTTATTATTTATTTTTTATTAATTATTATTTTTTTATTATTATTTTTTTTTTATTTTTAATTTTATTTTTTTTACGGGGGTTTTTTTTTTATTTCTTTTTTTTTTTTTTATTTTTTTTATTTTTTAAGGTAGGTTTTTTAATGGGGGTTTTTTCAGTGTCTCGTTTTCGTTTTTTTTTTGGGTGTGTGTCTGTTCTCTGTCCTGGGTTTCCCTTTTCCCTTTTCTATCTCTATATCTGTCTTTTCCCCTCTCCTCTGTGTTCTCGTCTGTTGCCGGGGCTACCCCCCCCCCCCCTTTTTTCCAAAAAAAAAAAAAAAAAAAAAAAAAAAAAACGCCTCTCCCCCTGACTCCCCCCCCCCCAAAAAAAAAAAAAAAAAAAAAAAACAAGAGAAAAAGAAAAAAAAAGAAAAGAAAAACCGATAAAAAAGCAGAAAAGGGGGGGTATATCCCGAATCCAGCTGAGCCAAGAAAACTCAATTCCCTTTTTTTGGGTCACAAGGTTTACGCGCGTTGGCCCTTGGGCCCATAGGCGGGGGGGTACGAGCGTAAAGTATTTGCCAAATTAAAAAAAAAAAAGTAAAAAAGAGAGAAAAAAAGAAAAAAAAAAGACTTGGTTCCCTGTATTTTTTTTTATTTTTTATTTATTTTTTATTATTTTATTTTATTTTATTTTTTTTTTATTTTTTTTTTTTTAAAGTCCCGGACGCCCATAAAAAGGGAAGTTGGGTTTTTTTATTTATGTTTTTTGGGGGTTTTGTTTGTTTTTGTTTGGGGAAAACCCGTGATATTATAATAAAAATATATATAAATATATTAAAATATTATATAATTTATATATATAATATATATATATTTTTTTTTTTTTCCCAAAATTTTTTGATTTATTGGGGGCGTATTTTTCTTGAAAAAAAACTGAAAAAAACAACCCAAAAAAGAGTAAAAAAAAACCAAAAACCCAAACCCAAAAACAACCCCCCCAAAAAATTTTAAAAAGGCCCAATTTGCTTTTTGACGTCATTTATTTTGTTCATTCTTTTTTTCTATATTCGGTAAAAAGGTGGGAAATTAAAAATTTATTTTTTTTTTGTGGTTTTTACATTTTAAAAATAAACCCGAAGATAGTTCCAATAGGAAAAAACAAGATGGAAAGGGAAAATGAATAGATTAGATATATAGACAGAAAGGGCAGAAACAGACAGCACAGAGGCAGACAAAACAAAGGGGTAAGAAGGGCAGAAAAGAACAAAAAAAGAAAAAGAACAGAAAAAAGGGAAAAGTAGGCAAATAGACAGGCAGACACAAAAAACCCGCCCCCAAAACCAGGCCCGACCCCGACAGACAGAAGACAGACCCTTAAAAGGACAGCCAAACAGATAGGCAGATAAAAAAAACACAGATAGACAGACAATTTTTTTTTTTAGTTTATCTAACCTTTTTATACCTTTTTTTATACCACGGAGGATTTAAATGCTTTAGAAAACTATTTAGGCACGAAACATGTTTAAACCCGATGAAGTTTCCTTTTCCCGTAGATATGTTTACCCGATGATATGACCCTTAAAATTTTTTGGGATTTTCCCCGAAAAAATTTTTTAAACCCATGAAAGGAATTGTTTAGTTTTGGTTTGGGTTTCCCCGGGGGGGTTTTTTTGGGGGGGGTTTCCGTGGGAAGTGTTGGGGGTATTTGTTGTGGAAAAGTTTGGGGTAAGATTTGTTTAATTGTGTTTTTTAAAATTTGTGTGGGGAGGGTGTTTGTGTGGGGGTTGGGGGTGGGGTTTTTTGGGGGTGGGTGGGGGAAGGGTGTGTTTTTGGTTTTGTGGTTTGGGGGGTGTGTTTTGTGTGTGAAAATTTTGGTTTTTGGGGGTTTTTGTGTTTTTTGTTGTTTTTTGTGTGGTGGTTTTTTTGGTTTTTTTTTGGTTTGGGGCCCTTTCTTACATTTTTTTTAAAAAAGCTTCCCTAAAAAAAAAAAACCCCCAAATAAAAAACTACACAAATGGATGTATACTAATGACCAAACAAAGAAATATATTATTTAACGAAATATCACTGGAATATAGGAATTCGTCATTAGTGTAACGTGACTATGAGCAATTAAATTGTTTAAAGGGGCAGGGGAAAAAAAATGGGTCACACATTTAAAATTAAGGAAAAAGAGAGGGGAGAGAGAGGGGGGGGGGAAAAAGAGAGAGAGAAGAGAGAGAGAGCAAGAGGGGGAGGAGGAGAGAGAGAAACAGAAAGAAAGAGAAAAGGAGAAGAAGGAGAGAGAGGTAGAGAGACGAAAAAAAAAGGAAAAGAAAAACCGAAAAAAGAGGAAAAAGGGGAGAGAGAAGGGGAAAAACGGGGGAGAAAAGGGGAGAGAGGAGAAAAGGAAAAGAGAAAAGAGGAGAGAGGAAGGAGAGAGAGAGAAGAAAAGAGGGGGAGAGAGAGAGAGGGGAAAGAAAAAGCGGGGAGAGGGGAGAGAGAGGTGGGGGAGGGGAGAGAAGATGGAAAAGAGAGAGAGAGAGAGAGAGAGGGGGGGAAAAAGGGAGGGGAAAAAAAAAAAAGATAAAAAAAAAAAACCAAGGGGAAAAAGAAGAAGGAAAAAGAAGGAAGAGAGAGAGAGGGGAGAAAAAGGGGAAAAGGGGCCCATATTATTTAAGAAAGGGGCGTTAGGAAAGGAAAACAGAAAAAAATACCAGAAAGAGGGGGAAAAGAGAAAAGAGGGAAAGAAAAAAACTTTTAAATGGTAAAGAAAAATAAATCGAAAAGGCTCCCCTTTTTAAGTTTGGCATTTGAAATAAAAAGGGAAACCAAAACA
>NW_023639566.1:0-12017 GCF_015228065.2 Penaeus monodon
GGGATCTCATAAGAGCATGTCACTATGATGGATCCATATTGAACTGTGTAAAACTTCGAGTTGGTATTTCATCATGAGATGGCTTGGTGCAGTATCCACATCTGACTCAGCACGTTGGTCCTTTTCAGACAGTTCGAAGTCTTTGCAGGCCTGGGAAAACCTATCCATGAGGCACTGGAGTCTTTGCTCAGTGTGCGAAGGGACAGCAGCAGCAGCAGCAGCAAAAAGCATGTCCCAAATGTTTTCTCCATCACTTTTGTTTTTGCTTTCAGTCGAGCTAGGTTGAAAAGACGACCGTCGGATCTGTTGCGTTGGCAACACACACACAAAACACATATTATAATATATATATATATAATATAAAATTATATATATATTTTATATATATATATATATGTGTGTGTGTGGTGTGTGTTTGTGTGGTGTATTGCAGTTCCAAAAGCATGCTTTCATCATTATTATCGTTATCATCATCATTATCATCATTATCATCATCATTATCATCATTATTGCAATTACTATCATCACTGTTGCAATTTTTATCATCATTATTGCAATTTTATCATAGTATTGCAATTATTTCAGTTAAAAACATATATTTTACAACATTACTAAAAACAACTACAATAATAATAGTAATAAACAATAATGAAAACATTATAACGTTTTTTATAATAATTATTTATATAATTTTTTAAATTAACATCTTTATAACTGTAATATTACTGTTATAATAATTATTTTTACAATTATACTACCAGTAAAAATAATAAAAATGATAATAATAAAAAAAATAATATTAATAACAATATTATACCAATTTTATATTATTATACTATTATTATTATAATTGTTATTATTAGGGGTATGATTATTTTTTGGAAATAATACAAATAATTAAAGTAATATTAATAATAATAATAATAAAAATATAATAATAATATAATAATAATAATAATAATAATAATAATAAATAAAAAACAATAATAATAATAATAATAATAATAAAATAAAACAATAATATAAATAATGATAATAGTAAAATATTAATAATCATCAAATGTTATCCAAATTCTTTTTATTCTCAATTTTATCATCTTATTGTCATGATTAATAAATTCTGGTAATTATTATCATTATTCCATAATGATTGCCAAAATCATCAAATGAATGGAAAAAACGTCATTTTGGAGTCTACTCTCAAAAGGCTATATTTCGGTAGATTTTGCCACTTTTTCGATTTTTTTTTTCTTTTACCTTTTTTATTATATATGGACACAATTTATGTTATCATTGTAGTGTACGCTGCGCACTCGCCGACTCTAAGGTCGATCTCGCCTGGACTGACATCGTCCTCGGGCGCCGAGTGGTTGAGGCCGGGTCTTTACCAGGCACATGCCCGCCTTCTCTACCACGGAGCAAAGGACGTGGGGAACTCTGCGATGCTGCCATTGACTTGGATGAGACATCCCGGGCTCCGCTTCCACCAACGAGGCGGGCAGTGTTACGAAATATGTGAACATGGTTATAAAAATAACCAAAGAACGTATTTTAAACCAAGTCTCGTTACTTGGATGGTGTTGAAGTCTCCGAGAAAAATAAAAGATTTATTAATTTCCCAAGTCCCATACCGTAAATTGTACATTACCAGTTTTTTCCTATATATACTTTCCTTCCAAATGTCACACAGCCCTGAAGGGAGTAATGGTCGTTTGATAGTGTTTTTTCTCTCCTCTCTTTTCACGATTGTTTGGGTCGTTGGCTTGTTTGGACTGCCGGACTATCGGGTTGGTAGTCCAACCCTTTATTTTGATTTTTCTTTTTCGCGCCATCCCTGGGGCATGCCTGAGGGTCTTTTTCTGGTATAAAACCCCTAGTTTTGTGGGGGGAAGAGTCGACAAACACCTTTTTCCCAACGCGTAAAAAATAAATCGTTTGTGCCACAAGACTACCCTGGACCCCGGGGCCTCTCTCTCGCTTGCTTTGTTTTTCCTGATTTTTAACAAAAATTAAATTAAAGTAAACCGTAATTACAGATCATTTTTGTGCTTTCCCAGCCCCTTTCATGCCTTTTTTTTGCAGTGACACGAGACTACAGTAGGGTAGTCAGCACCCCACCTAAACCCGCGCTTCTTCTACACCAGGTCCCCCTTACGGATTGACCCCCTGGGTAGGGGGCCCATAGTCGGGGGCTCCTTTGGGCGCACTTTTTTTCTCCTTCTAAAATTTTCCTTTCATGTAAATTCCCTAACCTACCGGAGTACCCTGTGGGCCCCGTATTCCCCGGGGGGGTGGGCACCGACTTCCCGCCTTGGGAAACTGGGCAAGTTCGGCGGTAAGAAGTGTTTTCCACATAACTCGATCCCCTCTGTGGTACTGGAGAACGCAACCAGGTTTTCCACGGGGGGGTAGGGACGAAATCTGATTTACTCTCTCTTAGCTATTGTGTTGGTTGTACCAAAAGTTAAGGGTTTTCAAACCCCTTCAGGGGGACGTTTTTGAGCAAGGGTCGGACCTGGCCCATGCCCAGATGGATGATACCCCGGCTCCCCCTTTCCCTCCTCAAGGGGAGGGGCGACTCATGACCACTTTTTGAAAAAACTCGACCCTGAACAAGAACCCCCACTAACGACAAAACGAGAACCCCCTTTTTTCAAAAATCCCCCCCGAAATGCAAGGTTCGCGGAATGTAAAATCGTGAATAAAATCAATCGTTTTTGAACGGAACCCCCCTTTTTTATCATCAAAAATCCTTGATGGCAGGGCGGGTTTTTGATTTTGTCAAAAAATTGCGAGATGGAAGCCTCCTTTTAAAAGTACAATACAACCCCCAGTTAAGGATTTACTTAAGCTGACGCAAATTCATGATCTTCGAGTTAAAGTAATATTCCTATTGGCCCAAATCCCTGTAAGGGAGTAATCTTTCCAGGGATTTGGGGAATGGAAAAGGAAATTTTGAGAGCATAAAGGACCAACTAGGGGACTTCTTGTATGACCAAAAACGGGAATGTGCGAACAAAAAAATGGAATGGTTTTTTGACCTTTGTTTGAATAAAAATTCCAAAATATGTCAATGTGGTTTTAACGTGTTCAAGAAAACCCTTTATGTCCAAAAGCCAATGCTTGTAATAATCCCAAAAATTGGACACCCCTCATTAAGATGCTTTAAATAAAGATTCAAAAAAATTTTGTTTGCCGTAAATGTGCTGAGCCCATGAACCTTTACTTGTACTACCAAATCCCAAATGGCTAATTGGGGGCCCCCCATCAGTCAGATCTGCTGAGCAACATCCTAAAGAGGAGACAGACTTTACATATATGGGGGGCTATTTAGTTAACTGAAGCAAGAGAAAGTGGAAAGTTTGACACACAAACCGATACTTCCTATGCTGAAGCAGTAACTAACGCACCCCGTCAAGTACTGTCAGTCAACGTTTCCCCAAAGGAAAAGGGAAAATTGGAACTTAAAAAAAGGGAAAAAGGGAATAAAATTTTAAAATTTTTACATTTGAAAAAATTGGGTTGATAAAATACTGCATCCCCCCAGTCAAAAACATCAAAAGGGGGAATGTACCGAACACGTCCGGGCGCACCTTCTCGCCGGGGGGTACTCCTTAGGACTTCGTCGGGCTCGCGATGGGTTTCTCTGAGAGAAGAGACGAAATCTGTCATCGTCTCCCTCACCAGAGGTGGGGGAAGGGGGCTTCGGCTCCAAACATCCCAAAGGCCCCCCGGGAAGCGGGGGAGAGGAGGCGTCTCCCTCCCAAAAAAAGAAGAAAAAAAATGGTGGACAAGGCATTTCCCAAAAACCCCATAAAACGTAATTTTCGCGCCGCCCATTTAAAAGGGAAAACTGTCAAAGTCTTGATCTAAAGTAAATGCCCTTTAAATTATTAGCCCCGCCCTATGCTCCGATATAAATTTTCCAAAACGCACTTAACACACCTCGCTTGACGAGGTCTTTTTCGCTGAGGAACTACCTTTATGTGGGAAAGGATCGGAGGGAGGGGGGGAGGCGGGGTCGCCAGTACATCCACCAAAGCCTCCCTTTTACGAATGCTTTGATTCTATTTTTGGATTTTGTCGCATGCCAAAGAAAAAATTAAAGGCACGTATCGGCTATATTTTCCCTTTTTTATTGTCCCCTGATGCAGCGATACCTATGAAGCTCTTTCCCTTTCAGGAACGTCTGCCACAAAAATAAAAAATTTTGCTGTTTTTAATCTCATCATACTTTTATGGGGTTCCCTGCGGGGGATGGTGGGGGTGAGAAAGTATAAGTTGCTTAATAGTCAGATTAACCCTTTCGAATGAGGGTAGTCCACGCGGGGGGAGAAAATAGGGAAATTTGGCTTTATTGATTTATCACTGGTCTTTTCATAAAAACACCAAGTCCCTTGGAACCATTGGAAGCGATCACTTCCTTTTTGATTAAATATTCATGCGACACGTGAGAACGCCTTCAGCGCCAAAATTTACGTAAAAAAGCAGACGGGTGCCTTCAAAAGGACGTCAAGCTCGAACTTGTTGGAGAAACCATTGAGAAAAAGAAAACAATATTCAGAATTCGATTATGAACACAGCTATCCTTCCCAAAAACTTCGCAGATAGCTTTTAAGCATAGAGTTCCATGGTGGACACCAGTTTTCCCGCGGGGCGCTTGCCGAGCAAAAAGGGCCCTACGGCTTTTCAAAAATAACATCAAAAGGGAAAATTTTGCAATTCAAATAGAAAGAGCTAGGCTCGGAAGTAATAAGACAAAAAAAAGAGACTCCTGCGTGCTTTTTCTACAATAATAGCTTACCAAAATACGGGGTTTGGCCACTGTAAATAAAATCAATAAAAAACAAAAACTTGAAAAAATTAAAAACTACCATGGGGAAAAAAACCAATTTTTTTTTGACATCCTAAAGACATTGCTAATGTACTGCGGGGCAGTTCTCTTACACAGCAGCTCCAAACTACACCCCCGTTTTACCCCAAGGAAGCCGCTGAGCTGCAAACCTTTTCATTTTGCCAAAGGGTGACTTTGATTATAAAAAAGCCCAAACAATGAATGAGCTTGTCCGTCCCCTAAAGCCTGTAGGGGAACTCCCAGCCCCGATGAATTTCGATATAATGATGAAGCTTTTATCATGATGACATGTTAAGTTGCCAGAAGGACAATGAAATTTGGAAAAGTCACACTTTTCCAAATTTTGGGGGATTTTGCCCACTCATTCCCATATTGAAAGGAGGGGGAAATCCCAACTTGCTATCTCCTACCCCCCTTGGGCGTTGCATTTGCTTTGCAAGCATGGAACTGTACGCTATGTTTTGTGCATTAGGGCATTCCGAAATAATGCAAATTCTCAGCAAATCGTTTCAATTTGGCACTGGATATATTCATAAGGGGCCTCCAGGGGGGTTTTTAATTTTTTCCTTCGAAAGAGTATTGGGAAAATTTTTCACGTAGAGAAACCGAACCGCTAACTCTGAAAACCCCCCAAATACCTTTCAAAATTCCGCAAAGTTTCTCGGGACTTTTTGATAGTAGACTCATGGAAAGACCCATTGGTCATTAAAGAATAAATTCAAAAACACTAATTTTTTAAAAGTTTTTCTGGAAAAAATGGGAGCTGATAACAGTCTTTGCAAAGGGTATAAAAAAGCCCTGATTAGGTCAAAGTAGTTTATGGGTCAATCGTGTAGGGTTCGCTCGAGAAAAGTTAAAAGGTTTTGGATGCTGTGCGAATGCCTTTTGCGTGTGTGTTTTGGGCCCTAAAGTGCACTGGGATCGAGCGTCTTGGGGTGGAGTCGGATACCTCCCCTCCACCAGACGGGGGTCGTTACCCTTGAGCTATGCCGCAAATGGCTCGAGTCCCGACCCCCAAATGGCAATAGGGGCATTGGGCCCCCTTTGCCACGAGACCCCACGACCTCGTCGAAAAGTCGGTATAGTCTCTCACCATCGTACCCTGGTTCTCAAATATAGCGCCAGGGAAAAACCCCCAATTTTTCCATCAGGGAAGTTTTGGCTTCCATCAGCTAAGGCCAGGGGCCGGGGGTGGAGGTACGCCAGAGGTTCAGAGAGTCCTTATTAAACTCCCCCTTTTTTCATATAATACCGACGGCTCCAAACAGAAATGGTGGGTGCGGTTTTGGTCGACTAAAAGTGAACTAAAGTTCAGACTGCCAATCATACCCCCATTTTCTTGCTAAACTTTTTTGCCTTTGATAAAGCCTTTGATTTTGCACTATCGAGACCCACGATAAAATAGTAATTTTTTTTTTTCTTTAATTACTTAAAGCCTTAAATCTTTAGAAACCACCAAAAAAATTCTGGGAAATATTTTTTGAAAGCTACAGGGTGCCAAAAAATCAATCAACTAATATGGGTACCGGGCCACTCTGGTACCCATGGCAATAAAACACCAAAAAATTAGCCGGGGTAAACTGATGATCGGGGCCCTTTTAGCATAGTCCGTACAGATCTCGGGTTGTTTGTGTCCTTAAAAAAGAAAAAATCATCTCCTGTGGCAAAGTGAGTGGCCAAACCTCCAACTCACACATAAAATAAAAAAAAAACCCTAAAACTGGGGGAAACACCCCACAGGAAGGAGAGAAGGGAGGAGGTGGGGGTTGGCCCCCCTTAGGGTCAAAAGCACGATATACCCCCTCATCCTATATTGAAAAACATTTCCTCCACAATCCCCCCCTGCGTCCCCCCCCTTTCCATAGCCATATTTTCACAATATCCCCAAATACAAACAAAGAAAATCATAAAACTTATCTAAAATAAAAAACACAGATTTTTCAACAAATAATCTATTATCAAATGATGAAAAAAAATAAGAAATCAATTTTTTTAAAGGGGGACAAAAATTTTTATGACCTTATCAGATTGACAAATAAATGGACCCTTTGGGTTAAAAACCTTTGGGCCCATGCCGTGGTTGATAGCCAAAAAAATCCAAAAAAAAAAAAAAAAAAAAGGGGAAGACACTCGTGTTTCAGCTTTTGACGAGCCAACACCCTTTTTAACCCCATAACAACAAACTGTCTTTTGCCCAGGAGCTCCCGGGGGCCCGGGGCCTCCCTCTCGCTTTACTTTTTTGTTCCTGAGTTTATTTTAAATAAATTAAATTAAAATAAAATCCCGTAATTACAGATCATTTTTTTGGGGTTTGCAGCATTTATGCTTTGTTTTTGCGGTGACACGAGACTACAGTAGGCTTAGCACCCCCCACCCCCGACCCGCCTCTCTTTTACACCAGGTAGCCCTTAGGGCATACCCCCGGGGAGGGGGGCCCCGTAGCTGGGGTGTCCTTTGGGCACTTTTTTTTCCCTTCTAAAATTTTTCCTTTTTTATGTGATTCCGAGCCTACCGGGGTACCCTTTTGGCTCCCGTATTCGCCTGGGGGGGGGCCCGACTTCCGTCCTTCGCACTAGCAAATTCGGCGGTAAGAAAGGGCCTCCCCATACTCGATCCTCTCTGTGGGACTGGAGAACCCAACCCGGTTCCACTGGGGGTAGAGGGAAATACGATTTACTCTCTCTTAGCTATGTGTTTGGTTGATACCAAAATTAAGAGTTTTCATATCCCTTTAGGAGAACGATTTTGAGCAAAGGGTCGGAACCCGGCCGATCCCAAAGAATTTTCTCCCCGGGACCCCTTTCCTCCCCAGGAGGAGGGGCCCCCGACCCCTCTATGACTAATTCGACCCCGAAAAACGGAACCCCCCCTAACGACAAAAAAGAGAAGCCCCCTTTTTAAAATCCCCACCGAGAAGCAAGGTTCGCGAATGAAATGCGTGAAGAAAAACATCGCTTTTTAAAGTGAACCCCCTTTTTCATCAAAAGGTCCGATGGGCAAGGGACGGGATTTTGATTTTGTCAAAAAAAATTGGAGTGGAAGCCTCCTTGAAAGTACAATACAAAACCCGATTAAGGGTTTTCTTTGCTGACGCAAATTCTGATCTTTGGTTAAAATAACTTTCCATTTGGGCCCAAAATACCCGTAAAAGGGGTAATCTTTTTACAGGGGTTTTAGGACGATGGAAGAAATAAATTCTTGAAGCATGAAGGGCCCAAACTATGGACGTTCTTGTATGACCAAAAGGACGGGAAAGTGCGAACGAAAACGGGCTGTGTTTTTTGACCTTTGCTTTGAATAAAATTCCCGAAATTTTCAATGTCGGTTATGAAAGTGTTCAAGTAAGACCTTAATCCCAAAAAACCAAAGCATTTAATAGATGCCAAAATTCGGACAAAACCTCATTAAAGATGTATTTTAAAACTCAAGTAAATTTTTTTATGCCGTAAATGTGCTGAAGCCCATGACACCATCCCTGTACTAGCCAGATTTCCAAATGTGCTAATGTGGAGGTTCCCATCAGTCAGGATCTGCTGAGGGACACCGAAAAGGAAAACCCAGACATTAGCATTATGAGGAAGCATAATTGTTTTTTCGAAATAAAAGGGAAAATGGGAAAATTTTTCACACAAAACCCCAACTTCCCGCTGAGCGTAACTAAACACCACCCCTGGCAATAAATTTGTCAACCTTGAGCAAGGGTAAAAAAATTGCTGAACTTAAACAGACCGTTAAAAAATTAAATATTAAAGTATATCACCGACCAAATTGGTTGATCAAAAGACGCATCAACCCAGTCTAAAATCTAAGGGGGATGATACTGAATCACAGTCCGGGGCGCACCTTCCCGCCGGGGGACTCCTGTGAGGGGCTTCGTCTGGCTCGCGATCGGTTTTTTTCCCTGAAGAAACAGATCGCAATCTGTCAGTCGTCTCCCTCACCAGGAGGTGCGGCATGGAGGCTTCTGTCTCCAAAAAACCCTCCGAAGAGGTCCCGGGAACGAGGGGAGGGGGTTCCCTCCCAAAAAAAGAAAAAAAAAATGGTGGACAAGCACTTCCAAACCCCCTAAAAAATAATCTTTTGCGTCGACCATTATCAATGGGAATGTTGAAGTCTTAGATCTAAAGTAAATGAATTAAATTATTACCTCGTCCTAGTCCCGAAATTTTAGTTCTCCAAAAACGCACTTAAAAACACCTGTCTCTAACGAGTCGTTTTCCCGAGGAAATCATTTAGTCGAAGGGTCGTGAGGTAGGGGGGAGGGGGGAGTCCCATGTACATCCACCAAGCCTCCCTTTTACAGAAGTGAATTGATTCTACTTTGGAGTTTTTGCATGCAAAGTAAAATTTAAAGGCACGATTTGGCTAGTTCACTTTATTGCCCCCTGATGCGTATGCCTATGAGAGCTCTTTGCTCTTTGGAACTCTGCCACAAAATAAATAATTTTTTGTATTTTAAAGCTCAATACGTTATGGGGGTTTCCCCGCGGGGGATGGAAGGTGAGCAAGTAGTTAAGTTGCTTAATGAGTTGTCTAGTCCTTCTGAATGATGGTAGTCCGCGCGGGTGGACTAATACCGGTAATTTGGGGTTTTTTGACTTACACGGTCTCTTCACAATGCAGCCAAGGCCTGTGGCACACCTTGACGACTCGTTTGGGGAACAAATTTTCTTCCTATTTTGATTAAATATTTTGCACACAGTGGAACGCCCCAAAAAAGCGACTGGGGCGCCTTTAAAGGAGCGCAAGCTCGAACTTGTTGGGAAACCTTGATGATAAAGTAAACAATATTCAGAATTCGATTTTAAAGCAGCATTGCATCCATTTCCTAAAAATTCGACAGATAGCGTTAAGCATGAGTTTTCCCTGGGGGACCCAGATTGCCGCAGGGCGCTGTGCCGACCAATAAGGCCACAGGCTTTTTAAAAATAAATCACAAAAGAGAAATTTCGCAATTACAAACTAGCAAGAGCTAGGGCTCGAGGTTAAGACAACAAAAAGAGATCCTGGCAGCTTTTTCTCTAAATAATAGCCTACCAAAAATCAGAGGGTTTGGTCCAATGTCAATAAAACAATAAGAAAAAAAAATCTTGTACAATTAAAAAAAATCTTTTAGGGAACCAATTTTTACAATCCTAAAGAATTGCTAATGTACTCGCCAGGCAGTTTTTCTTACCAAGAGCCGGCAAACTACCCTCCCCCTTTCCTGACCACCAAGGAAACGCTGAGCGCAACCTATTCACTTTGCCACAGGAGATGACTTTGATTAAAAAGACCTAACAAAAATGGCTTGTCCAGCCCTAGAAACCTGAGGGAACATCCCCGGCCCGATGAATTCGAATGAGATGTGAAAACATCTTAAACATGATGACATGATTAAATTTCTAGAATGTACAATGAAATTTGGAAAAGCCCCACTTTCCAAACTATGGCACTTTGCCCCCTCATTCCCATATTGAAAGAGGGGGAAACCCAACTTGCCATCTCCTACCGCCCAATTGAAGGTCATGGAAGAATTGTTAAAAGTAGGCTATTGCATTTTTTTAAACCATAATTTTCTAGTTACAGCAGTGGGTTCCGAAAGGGGCGCCAAAATCTCGATCACTAGTAAAGCTGGGCAGTCCCCTTTCAAAAGGCCCCTTGCCTTTTTTATTTTATATTTTTTGATATAGAAAAAGCCACGAATGACATGGGAATATGGCCTACCAGAAAACTTATGCTTTCGGATTACGTGGAAAAATTTCCTTGTTTTATTCAAAATTTCATTTCTGACAGAACTTTTTCTATCAAATTATTTTCCCAAAGTCCTTTTTTCGGACATTTTTTTTCCGGCAAACGGGGTCCCCCAAGGAAGGGGTTTTTACCAACATTTTTTCATTATGATCAAAGACACTTCCAGCTCCTCCTCGGAATCTTAAATACTCACTGTACGCTGAGATTGTGCATTTGGCACTCCCCCAATAAAGCAAAATTCTCACAAATCGTATTCAAATTTGGGACGGATATGATTCATAACTGGGGGCCCCCAGTGGGGTTTTTAAATTTTCCATTTGAAAAAGTATTGGGGTAATTTTTTCAGTAGGAGAAAGCCGAACTCAGGCTACTCAGACAACCCCCCAAACCCATTTAAAATTTTTGCAAAGTTTTTTGGGCTACTTTTTGATAGTTGACTCAATTGGAAAGACCCTGGTCGTTAAAGAATAAATGTCAAAAAACACTTAATTTTTTTAAAGTGCTTTTTGGTAACAAAAGGGGAGCTGAAGACAGTCTTTTTCAAATGGTATATAAACCTGTTTGGTCTAAATAATTATGGGTCAATCGGTTGGTTCGGCACGAGAAAAAAGTTTTTAAAGGTTGGATCTGTGCAGAATGCCTGTCTGCGTGTGTGTCTTGGAAGCCCCGAAATCACTCGGATCGGCGTCTGGGGGGTCAGGAGTACCCCCCCTCCCACTCAGATGCGGCCATTTTCCTTTAGCTATGCCGCAAAAGGGGGTCGGGCCCAGCCACCCCAATGGAATGGGCATTAGGCCTGTATGTACCCCGGGTCCCCCTGGATTTTTAAACTTTACTATACGTACCTAACTTTTTCGGGGTTTTACGATACCACCCAAAAGGCCAACCCGTCTCTGTGAACATTACTTCATTTTTTTTTATTTTAAGCATACCATTTTATTTTTTTTATACAGTTTTATTATTTTTTTTTATTTTTTTTATCATTTTCCCATATGTTTTGTAAAGGGGCTTTTTATGCCCCCCAAATTTTTCTGAATTTTTTTTTTGGTATTCATTCCATCAATTTTTTTTTCTAAAAATGTACCCCCAATTTGTATAGACCCAATCAGTTAAGGGGGGTGTAGCTCCACCAAACAGAGCCGTTCTAGGTGGGCCCCTGTCAGTGAATTTTTAAGGGCGCGAGAGTTTCCATCACGCTCACGCTGGGGTGGAAACGCTCCCGTTGACCCCCCCCCCCCCCCCGGTTTATGAAAAAAACCATTGATAAGTATTTTTCTCCCTATTTTGTGGTGGGGTTGGGGGCAATAAAAAAGGGGGGAAAAATTTAAAGACATTCATTTTCTGTGGCACAATGAATATATATTTTGTAAATTTATTATTAATAAAACCCAATAACGGGTAATAAAGGGGGGTAAATCCTAAATTTTTC
>NW_023639567.1:0-12016 GCF_015228065.2 Penaeus monodon
CTTTAGGATAATCTGCCACAGAATGAATTAATTTTAATCATTTAATTAATCCCTCATCATATGTTATGGTGTTCCCTGCGGGTGGATGGTATAGGCGAGCAAGTAGTTAAGTTGATTAATGATTCAGATCTGGTCCAGTTGAACGATGGTAGGCCGACGCGGGTGGATGATAATAGCGTTAATTTGAGCTTCTTTGATATAGCTCTGGTCTCTTCATCAATAGCCTGTGGCACACCATTAACGACCCCTTGAGAAGCGATCACCTTACTATTTTTATTGCATGTTTATGGAACAGAGCAACAATGCCTTCAGCATCTAATTTGAGCAGACTGGGTCACCTTCACAAGCAGCATCAAGCTTGAACTCGTGTGCCTGATTCTTAGTCTTATTAATACAACTTCTACTTTTCGGTTGGGATGGATGCTGGTCACCCAAGATCATCTTTAATCTCTCGCAGTTTGTTTCTAGAGGTATGCCTCCATTGTTCCCTCCATCTATCACGAAGACAATCTTTATGCCTGGTTTCAGGTCGGAATGTGGGAGAGGAAAACGAGCATCACAGGGCTGAGTGGCAGCTGCCTTGGCCTTCTGATCAGCTCGCTCATTCCCACTGATACCAACATGTGCTGGCACCCAACATAGGGTTATCTTTTTACGTGATGACATCAATGCAAGCCAATCTTGAACCTCCCTCACTACTGGATGTGATGAGTTTAAACTCTTGATTGCTTGCAAGGCACTACGAGAGTCACAATATATTACAATAGAATGTTCGTAAGATCTCTAGTCATCTTAACTGCTGCAAGGATGGCATGTAACTCTGCAGTGAAGATCGAGGCTTCTAGAGAAAGACTGCCAGATGCAGTCTTCCGTCTGCTCACTGCTGTAAAGCCCACACTATTTTCAGATTTCGAACCATCTGTATATATTGCATCTGCTTCTTGGTACTTAGAAATGTGCTGAAGAAATCTCTCTCTGACTTCTGCTTCAGATCTCTCCCCTTTCCCAATTCCGACTAAATCCAGCTCGACTTGATTAGTCCAAGGGGGAATCGGGGAATTCCAACAGCCAGAACCTTAGTGAGACTTAAATTAAGCTCTTCCACAAGATTCCTCATTCTCCTACCATAGGATCGGTTATCCTCAAGGGGTTGAAAACCAATCTGGATGTAGGAGATCCCGGAATCCTTTGTAGTCTCGTGTAGTAAATCAGGTTCATGTAGTCCCTGTGTAATAAAAGAAGTGGTTCTTCACTCTCAGCATACACTGACTCCACAGGTGAAGACCTGAAAGCCCCAGTACAGATTCTGAGAGCTTCATTATGATTGAGTCCAACATCTGGAGAAAGTGGGAGTTGCAGATGAAAGCTTCACATCCATAATCAAGCTTACTACGAATAAGCGCTCGGTAAAGCCGTAGAAGCGTTGTGCGGTCTGCACCCCAAGATAAATGTGAAAGAACCCGCAAAATACTAAGCGCTTTTGTAGCCTTCACTTTTAACTGTTTGATGTGAGGTACCTATGTAAGTCTGGAGTCAAAAATTAGACCCATGTACTTCACCTCTTGGACAAATTGCAGTGGGTTTGCTCCTAAATAGAGGGAAGGATGGAAACTTTCCTCGTTTGTGGAAATGTATAGCCATGGTCTTGCTTGGGGAAAATTTTGAACCCACGATATGTTGTCCACTGTACAACCTGATTTATTGCAGTCTGCATGTGTCCTTGCACATCCTGTAAGCTTCCTCCTGAGCAGTACAGTGTAAAGTCATCCACATACTGATTACATGAGACCGCACTTGGAACAACCTTTACAATGTCATTTATAGCAATGGCAAACAGGGTCACACTTAAGACACTGCCTTGTGGGACCCCTTCCAGCTGATCTTCCAGGTTAGAGAAACTGTTTCCTACCCGAACTCTAAACTTCCTGTCAGCAAGGAAGCTTTGTATGAAGGTAGGTAATGCTCCTCTTAAACCAATGTCATACAGCTTCATGAGTATGCCATGCTTCCAAATAGTATCATAGGCCTTTTCAAGGTCAAAGAAGACTGCTATCATGTGACGTCACTGTGCGAAGGAATTTTTTATTGCAGTTAACATCCTCACAAGCGCATCTGTGGTCGATCTCAATTTTCTAAAGCCATATTGATATGGGGTCAACACGTTTTCTTTTTCTAGCAGCCATGTCAACCTGAAGTTTACCATTTTCTCCATCAGCTTGCAGATGCAGCTGGTGAGGGAAATTGGTCTGTAATTTCCTGGTGTGGAAGCATCTTTGCCAGGTTTAGGAACAGGAATGATAATAGCTTCTCTCCATGTGGATGGCACTGTGCCCTCCCTATAGATCCTATTGAATAGGTCTAACAGGTAAGCTCTCTGGTAAGTGAGATATCATTTGGTATGGAATATTGTCACTTCCTGGGTCAGTCTTACGGCAGAGCTGCAAAGCAGAGTCCAACTCCTTGCATAAAAATGGCACGTTATATGGAAGTTCTGCTGCAATCCTACTGAAGAACGACACTGGGTGTTGTTCCTGTTCAACCCGAAGAGTGGAGAATCGAGCAGTGTAAGATGCTCCAGAGGAAATCTCTGCCATGGATTTAGCTAGCTCATTAGCAACATCTTTTTTGTCTGTGATGATTATGCCATCTATCTTCAGAGCAGGTTGTGACAGTGATGTGCTCTTTCCAGCGATCTTACGCACCTTGTCCCATACCCATACTAAGGGGGTCCGAGAGTTAATTGAGGAGACAAACTGTCTCCATGACGTCCGTCTGGCCTCCTTTAGCACACGCCTGGCCTTGGCTCAGGTCTTTTTGTAACTGATCAAGGTTACAATGCTGGGGCGTCATTTCAACTGCCTTAATGCAGCTTTTCTTGCTCTGACAGCTTGTTGGCATTCATCAGACCACCATGGTACTTGAGGTCGACTGTAATGCCCGCTACTTTTGGTAATGGAGGCTTCTGCTGAAAAGTGAATTCGTGATGTGAAGTGATTAACAGCATCTTGAACACACTGGAAAACATGGTCCCATTGTCAAAGGTCCCATAATGGGCTTGAACTTGGAATCCTCCCTGGTCATAATTTCTTGTAGACATACACAAACTGGATTATATGAAGCTATCAGATGTTGCTTTTCTTCCCATTTTGCATGAATTCCCTGACAGTTCCATTGGATTAGGGTATCCAGTTCTTTATATTATTTCTTCATAAGGTGTTTGGCAGCACCTGTGATCAAGGTTTGCCCCACACCTTTAGGCTGTCCCTTTCCATGATCCTGGGAGTACCTTTTTAATGGTTGTTTACCTGTGGAACTAGTTTCCACAGGTTTCCCTTGGACAGGTTCAGAATTTCTTTGCCTGAGCAAAGAACGGACTTGAACCTTTGCTTCAGGGGCATTCTGTCTAGCAGCGGAGGCCCCTGTGGATGTTGTGGCAGCTGGAGTCTTTTGCACAGGTTCAGGATTCTTTTGCCTTGGCAAAGGGCATGCCTGAGCCTTTACTTCAGGGGCATTCTGCCTAGCAGCAGAGGCCCCTGTGGATGTGGTGGCAGCTGGAGCTGTCACCGTTGAGGCCTCTGGAGTCTTAAATGATGGGTCCAAAGACCTTACTTTGGGAGGAGGAGTCTCCTCAATAGACCCCTCACTCCTACTCCGTTTCTGGTGGAACAACTCACCAGAGGCAGTGTCAGCAATTTGGGACTGAGGGTCAAAGGAAGAGTCTGTATTGTATGAAGCATTGGAGGGCAAGGGTTGTTGGGAAGGAGGATGGGCTAGAACCGAAGCAAAGGACCTACCTGGCTGTGCAAACAGCACATGGGCACGTCGCTTTGCCTCTGGAAAACTAACTTTCTCCTTGCTCCTTATTACTAATACTTCCTTTTCAAATTTGTACCTTTTACATTGCTTCATGAGCTTCTTTGCAGTGGTAACAGCATATTGGCCCTGGACATTTGTCATCTCCTTGATGACCTGTTGTACCACACTTAACACATACTCTTGGTTGCCCATTTTCTTTAAAACGGCAAAGAGTTGGCTCCATGCCCATTACCCTGGTGGAAGCCTCAGTGGAAGAAACCGCATAGGGGTGGGCACATATGGCTAACTTAACCGATTCTGGAAGGACTAAATGTTAAAAGTAAGAAGAAGAGCTGGTGTCGACTGTTCCAAACCATCAACTTTCTTCTTAAAACGTTTTACTGCCACTACATTAAAATTCTCTAGTTCCTCTAACAGTTTCTCCTCAGAATACCTCATCAGATCTCGGGAAAAAAAACAATTCCTTACACTGATTGAGGGTTTAGTGAGGAGAACATAAAACTTGACCCCAGGAATGTCGCAGATCACACGCAGATGGTCACTCTCGTCTGGTGACGAAACCTCAACTATCAGGTTACCATCTCGCTGTGGGGTGATGCAAGGATCACGTTGACATACAAAAGACTCATTTCAAGGTGGGGTCTTTGGAGCCGTTAGGAAGGGCTCTAGGGGTCTCAACGGTGACAGCTTCCAGCTGCCACCACATCCACAGGGGCCTCTGCTGCTAGGTAGAATGCCCCTGAAGCAAAGGCTCAGGTCCGTTCTTTGCCCAGGCAAAGAAATCCTGAGCCTGTCAAAAGGAAGCCTGTGGAAACTAGTTCCACGGGTAAACAACCCCTCAAAAGACTCTCCCAAATCCTGGAAAGGGACAGCCTAAAGGTGTAGGGCAAACCTTGACCACGGGTTTGCTGCCAAACACCTTATGAAAAAATAGTTTAAAGAACTGGATACCCTAATCCAATGGAACTGTCAGGGAATTCATGCAAAATGGGAAGAACTGCAACATCTTATAGCTTCATATAATCCAGTTTGTGTATGTCTACAAGAGATTATGACCAGGGAAAATCATCCGATTTCCCTGAGAGGATTCCAAATTCAAGCCCATTATGGGACTTTTGACAATGGACCTCATGGAGGAGTAGCAGTAATGGTACGTCAGGATATTCCTTTCCAGGCCATCCACCTGCAGACAACACTGCAGGTGAAGGCTGTGAGAATAGGCTTGACACGACCTTACACTGTTGCATCTATCTACCTTCCTCCACATAATCTCAAAATAAATGATTTGGAAGATCTACTTGGGCAGTTTTCCATATCCATTTCTACTCTTGGGAGATTTCAATGGTCGGCATCACCTCTGGGGAGACACTTTGTGCAACCCTCGAGGAAGGGCCTTGGAGTCCTTGCTCCTGAGAGTAGATGCAGTTTTATTGAACAGTGACACTCCCACACATTTCCAAATTCAAACTGGGACATTCTCCAATATAGACCTGTCAATTGTCTCACCTAATTCACAGATGAATTTCACTTGGCAGGTTATGGAAGACTTACATGGAAGCGACCATTTTCCAATACTTTTGGAGGAGGTGAATGGTATTCCAGCCAATGGAGTGCAGAGATGGCGACTTGAACATGCGGACTGGAATCTTTTTAGATCAACTGCAGTATTGCATGGATCTGTGAATGATTTCCAGTGTATTCAAGATGCTGTTAATCACTTCACATCATGAATTCACCTTGCAGCAGAAGCATCCATTCCCAAAAATAGCGGGCATTACCGTCGACCTCCAGTACCATGGTGGTCTGATGAATGCCATCAAGCTGTCAGAGCAAGAAAAGCTGCATTAAGGCAGTTGAAACGACGCCCCAGCATTGTAACCTTGATCCATTACAAAAAGACCTGAGCCAAGGCCAGGCGAGTGCTAAGGGAGGCCAGACAGACGTCATGGAGACAGTATGTCTCTTTGATTAACTCTGGGACCCATTAGCATGGGTATGGGACAAGGTGCGTAAGATCGCTGGAAAGAGCACATCACTGTCACCACCTGCTTTGAAGATTGATGGCATAATCATCACAGATAAAAAAGATATTGTTAATGAGCTAGCTAAATCCATGGCAGAGATCCCCTCTGGAGCATCTTACACTGCCCGATTCTCCACTCTTCGGGCTGAACAGGAACGACACCCAGCGTCGTTCTTCAGTAGGACTGCTGCAGAACTTCCATACAACTTGCCATTTTTGCGCAAGAAGATGGACTCTGCTTTGCAGCTCTGCCGTAAGACTGCCCCAGGAAGTGACGATATTCCATACCAAATGATATCTCACTTACCAGAGAGCTCCCAGAAGTTCTTGTTGGACCTATTCAATAGGATATATAGGGAGGGTACAGTGCCATCCACATGGAAAGAGTCTATAATCATTCCCGTGCCTAAATCTGGCAAGGATGCTTCCACACCAGGAAATCACAGACCAATTTCCCTCACCAGTTGCATTTGCAAGCTGATGGAGAAAATGGTAGACTTCAGGTTGACATGGCTGCTAGAAAAGGAAAATGTGCTGACTCCATATCAATATGGGTTTAGAAGACTGAGATCGACCACAGATGCACTTGTAAGGATGGAAACTGCTATACGGAATTCCTTCGCACAGCGACGTCACATGTTAACAGTCTTCTTTGACCTTGAAAAGGCTTATGATACTACTTGGAAGCATGGCTTACTCAAGAAGTTGTATGACATTGGTTTAAGAGGAGCATTACCTACCTTCATACAAAACTTCCTTGCTAACAGGAAATTTAAAGTTCGGGTGGGAAACAGTTTCTCTAACCTGGAAGATCAGCTGGAAGGGATCCCACAAGGGAGTGTCTTAAGTGTGACCCTGTTTGCCATTGCTATAAATGACATTGTAAAGGTTGTTCCAAGTTCTGTCTCATGTAATCTGTATGTGGATGACTTTACACTGTACTTCTCAGGAGGAAGCTTACAGGATGTGCAAGGACACATGCAGGCTGCAATAAATCAGGTTGTACAGTGGACAACTTATCATGGGTTCAAATTTTCCCCAAGCAAGACCATGGCTATACATTTCCACAAACGAGGAAAATTCCATCCTTCCCTCTATTTAGGAGCAAACCCACTGCAATTTGTCCAAGAGGTGAAGTACTTGGGTCTAATTTTTGACTCAAGGCTTACATGGGTGCCTCACATCAAACAGTTGAAAGTAAAGGCTACAAAAGCACTTAGTATTTTGCAGGTTCTTTCACATCTATCTTGGGGTGCAGACCGCACAACGCTTCTGCGGCTTTACCGAGCGCTTATTCGTAGTAAGCTTGATTATGGATGTGAAGCTTATTCATCTGCAACTCCCACTGTTCTACGGATGTTAGACTCAGTTCATAATGAAGCTCTCAGAATCTGAACTGGGGCTTTCAGGTCTTCACCTGTGGAGTCCCAGTATGCTGAGAGTGGAGAACCACCTCTTTCATTACACCGAGAATACATGAACCTGATTTACTACAAAGGATTCCGGGATCTCCTACATCCAGATTGGTTTTCAACCCCCTTGAGGATAGCCGATCCTATGGTAGGAGAATGAGGAATCTTGAGGAAGATCTTAATTTAAATCTCTCTAAGGTTCTGGCTGTTGGAATTCCCCAATTTCTGCCTTGGACTAATCAAGTCGAGCTGGATTTAGTCGGAATTGGGAAAGGGGAGAGATCTGAAGCAGAAGTCAGAGAGAGATTTCTTCAGCACATTTCTAAATACTGTGGATCAGATGCAATTTATACAGATGGTTCGAAATCTGAAAATGGCGTGGGTTTTGCAGCAGTGAGCAGAAGGAAGACTGCATCTGGCAGTTTTTCTCTAGCATCCTCGATCTTCACTGCAGAGTTAAATGCCATCCTTACAGCAGTTAAGATGACTAGAGATCTTACGAACCATTCTGCTGTGATATATTGTGACTCTCGTAGTGCCTTGCAAGCAATCAAGAGCGTAAACTCATCACATCCAGTAGTGAGGGAGGTTCAAGACTGGCTTGCACTGATGTCAACACGTAAAAAGATAACTCTATGTTGGGTGCTAGCGCATGTTGGTATCAGTGGGAATGAGCGAGCTGATCAGAAGGCCAAAGCAGCTGCCACTCAGCCTTGTGATGCTCGTTTTCCTCTCCCACACACCGACCTGAAACCCAGCATCAGAAGTTGTCTTCGTGATAAATGGAGGGAACAATGGAGGCATACCTCCAGAAACAAACTGCGAGAGATTAGAGATGACCTTGGCAGTTGGGCGACTAGCATCCATCCCAACCGAAAAGTGGAAGTTGTATTAACAAGACTAAGAATCGGGCACACAAGACTGACTCATGGACCAATGATGGCTAAAAGTCAAGCACTTTGTGAAGGATGCCAAGAGCCATTAACGATCGCACATGTAGTGGAAAGATGTGCAACATTCTCAGACCAAAGACGTATGTACTTGTCTCCCCCATATACACTGAAAAATGTATTGGGGGAAGATTGTGACATAGAGGGTCTTATTAATTTCCTTAGGGAGACTAATATTTTCAATAAAATTTAATTATGCATAATGTTTATGCAATAATTTTATGCACTTAGAGCATAATATCTATGCTTTGATTTTTAATCTATTTATTGTTATTTGTAAGATATTTATTGATAGATTTTTAAAGTTTTAAACATTTTAATATTTCTAGTTAACAAGGTATTCGCTTAATTCCCTTAAGAGAAACATGAGAGTATTGGCTTAGATAAATAAAGCTAGTTACGAGAGTAAAAGATGATGCAACATTAATAAACACGGCAAGGTTACATTGCAAGGGAGCTACTGAGCTAGTGATTAATTCTCCTTTATTTGAAAGTGTAACTACTTGGTAAGAATTTTAAAATTCCATGGTGCAAGACTTCAGTAGACTTTTTCCCGTTTCTTGAATGAAATCATAATAGCTCTTCATCAATCTCCACAAGATTTGTATATTGAAATTCAAGGTTGTGTTTACCAAGGTTTGAGTGGTTATCCAGTAGCAGTGGTTAATACTGAAGAGATGATTACGAGAATCTTCTTACAGTCACTTCCTTTTAGGTTACGCGAGATGGTTATGATAAAGTCGGATGCGCCTGTTAACGAAATGGTAGATACAGCAGCTAAAATTTGAAATTGTATATCTGCACTCAAACAGAATTCTCGGTCGCAAGTTACAGTTACCAGTGACAAAGACGAAATTTACTGCCCTTCCCTTAATGCAAGGGTAACTCCACACCTTATTGTAGAGCTAAATTTCCGGGTAACGTGTGCTGGACTTGCGGTAACCCCGGGCATTAACGTTGATCGTGTCCCTTTTCAGCAGGCCAGGCTTCATCGACATCCTCATCGGTGGAAGCTGCAGGCATTACCTCGGGATGCCATTAACATGCATGAGTCTGCAGTTACAGGGTTCCAGCTGATAATTCAGTTTCTGAGAAACGTGAAAAATGATGATACACCTCATTGGTTATTATTTATTATTTATTTTCTTCCAAATCTATTTATCCTATATCTGATACACCTACAGGACGACCACTTATTCAGCTAATTTGTGATTGGACCAGAAAGGAAGCTTTCATCAACACGGGCTTGTCAGTTTCTCTGGTAAAACTATTTTTGCTGGAAAATGTATCGAGCATAAAATGGCCCGTGAGTAAAGTCCTTAACAAAAGTTTTTGGATCTACATTACAAACAGAAGGTGAAGATGACATTGATATAAAGATTGCAGGTATGAGTTGCAAACACTGATTTCTGATAAGATATTATCTAAAGTTTCCTGTTGATGTACGCTGAGAAGATTTGACTTCACATTGGTGCATAAACGTTCACCTTACAGATCTTATTAAAAGGTAACAATTGGAACAGATGCAGTACTCAGAATCATCACAACAGACAATACACCCATTTGCACCAGACTGTGGAGATTGCTACACTCTACAAAGGAAGTAATTAAGAAGACTTGTGAAGAAATGCTGGATGCCAAAGTCATAGATCCATCATGTTCTCCATGGCCATCGTCAGTTGTGCTAGTCAAGAAATGAGATAGTAATCTACGTTTTTGTGTAGATTATCGTAATCTGAATGCTAAAGTAATTCATATCCATTATTGAGAACTGATGAAATTCTGGATGACCTTCTCGATAACACTTATTTCAGTATTTTAGATGCAAGAGCTACTTACTGGAGTATAACAGTTGCTGCAGAAGACCGTGAGAAAATTACCTTTTCAGATGGGTCCAGATTATGGCAGTTCAGACGAATGCCATTTGGTTTGAAGACTGCCCCAGCCACCTTCCAAAGAATCATCTACTTGTCTGATCTTCTGTGCTAGAAAAACATACTTTAACATATTTAAATGATGCAATCATATTTTCAAACAACATCGAACAACATTGCCATCATCTAAATGAAGCTGAATTTGAATAAATGCTGCTTCGCTTTTAAGGATTTTAATTTTTCTGGGTTTCAGAATTTCTGTAAATGGTATATATCCTGACCCTGATAAAGTCTGGTCCATTAATTAACCTTCTCCACCCACAGACATATCTAGAGTTCGCAGATCTTTGGGATGCTTTGGATTCTTTCATCGCCACATTTCAAACTTTGCTACTATCGCAGCTCCAATAAGCTCTCTCACTAGAAAAAGCCACCCATTCAAATGGAATGCAGAACATGATGCAGCTTTTCGTCAGCTTCAGCATCTCTAACTACCGCCCCAGTATTGCAAAGACCAGATTTCACGACATCCTTAGAATTCCACACAGATGCTTCAGAAGTGGGTATAGGCTCTTGTCTCATGCAAGTTAACTCTGAAAGTAACCCCTGTGCTATTGCATATGACATAAGTTGAAAGGGTCAGCAATTCATTACAGTATTACTGACTTAGAAGATCTTGCCATAATAGAATCCTTCCGGCATTTTGATGCATATCTGTATGGTGAATCCTTTACCATTATAACTGATCACAGGCCATTAACTTTCACTAACTTTCATTAATTTTCACCAGAAGGACTAAGTCTCCACGTATGTCTCGCTGGTCCTATGGGCTAATATAGAAAGGGATCTATTCACCACGTTCCTGACCTTCTAAACCGTGATATTGCAATTATTGACTTTGTCATAGTTGAACCAACTGTTCTTCGAGACACAACTTAAAGACCCAGTATGGCAGAAAATTATAAATTTCCTGGAAGGCTCTGTACTGCCACAAGAACGTTCATAGGCTGGTCATACTTAAGGCACTACAGAAGGAAGCTATAAGAATTGCCTGTGCTTCTACTATTGCAACCCATCCTAGTATTTTTGGGACGTAACCACAAACTAAAAGAACATGTTTTCAGCTACTAAGCAATATGTCAATGCCTGTCTTCCATGTCAAAAGTGAAGAGCAACTGTAAAACTAAATGTTCATCTTTCACAAATACCAGTTGTCACTTCTCTTTTGGACAGAATTTGTGCAGATCTCATTGATCTCCACAGCTCGTATCATGGAAACCGTTACCTTCTCTCCATAATAACCCACATGAACAGGTATTTGCAACTTATTCCTCTTCCAAATAAGAGTGCCCAAACAATGGATGATGCCTTTGTGGAACACTTTTACACTCTTTGGAGTTTCTAGAATGCTGACTACATACAGTGGATCAGAGTTCAAAAAGTCTGTGACATATTGAGTACTAAAATGCATTATAAAACGCCATTTATCCTCAGGCGAACGGCTTGTTTGAAAGAAGCAATAGATGTGTAAAAGATGCAATAGCTACCCTCTGCGATGATGCTTACTTGTAATGGGATGACTGTGTACCCCAGTGCAGTATGCCCTTAACACTGCACTTCACAGATTATTACTAATTGTCGTTTCTTTTCAGTTTGCTTAAGCGTCTTGAGTTACGCCTGCCTTGTGTGTTCGCAGTTGATTGTTTCCACGTCTGTATCCCGTCCCAGCCAGGATCTTGCCCAGTGAATATTGTTGTCCAGCCTCAGACGAACCTCGGAAACCCATGGACCTGCGCTGAGGGCTACCAGAACATCCGGAAGCTTGATGGGCCTCCTCCCATGAATAGGGTTCTGCTTCTTCCGCGAGGTATCGCCTGATGAGCTGACACTGAGGCTCTCGTTTCGTCTTTTGCCAGTTGGGAGATGATTTGTAGTCTAAAC
>NW_023639568.1:0-12015 GCF_015228065.2 Penaeus monodon
TTATATTTTTAATATCATTTTTATTATTATAATTTTTATTTTAAAAATATTAATTATTATTTATATTTTTTTTTTTTTTTTTTTATTTTCATTACTATTTTCAAAAATTTAAAAATTTTTTTATTTTACACCAATAATTTAAAATTTTTTTATTTTAAAAAAAATATAAAAAAAAAAAAAATATAAATTAAAATAATTTTGATATATATAATATTTATTTATTATTTCTTTTTTATTTTTTTTTATTTTTAATTATAATATATAAATAACCACCACCCCCAAAAAACCCCCATCATTTTCCCCTTTTAAAATCACCCCAAAACCCCCACTTATTCACCCAAAAATTGATTTTTTCAAACAATTATAAAACCACCCCAAAAAAACACCCCAAAATTTATCCCCCCATCTTTTAAACCCACCCATATAAATGACCAAAACAAAATTAAAAATGGTTTTCACCCCCATCATATTTTTACCCCTACATACCCCCAAAATTTTCAAAATACCTAACCCCCCCCCCCAAATTCCCTCACAAAATAACCCCCTTATACACCCCATATTTTATTCCAAACATCACCCCCCAAACCCTAAAACACCCCCCAAAAAAATTAAAGAAATAATTTCCCCCCATTTTTCCCTTTATCTTAGTTATTCCACTCATTAATAAATATTACATTAACCCCCATTCCTTTTTTATCATTTTTTGATACTATCAATTTATTATTTTCTTTTCATTGTTATCTTTCCCCCTTTTTAATAAAAATCATCATCACCATTTATCATATATATCCTATTTATCTTATATCTTCACCTCATCATATTATCCCCCCCCCAAAAATTTTTTTTCCCCCCCCTATCATATTTATCATATATCAATTTTTTTTATAGAAAAATCTCTTTAAAATCTCTATATACAAAAAAAATATACACACAAACCAAAAAAAACACCCCCAAAACCTTTAATTATAATAAAAAAAAATATATTAAAATATTATAAAAAAAATTTTTTTAAAAAAAATTTTTTCCCCATTCATAATTTCCCCCCCCCTTTTAAACCCAAAATTTTTTTAAAAAATTTTTTCATATATAAAATATTTTTTTTTTATTTCCTTATATTTTTTTCCCCCTATATTTATATATCTCAAATTTTTTAAAACTAAATTTTTTAAAAATATATATTTATATCCCCCCCATATATATTTAAATTTTTTATATATCTTCATTTATTTTCATCACCAAATTCAATCCCCATCCCTTCAATTTTATTACCAAAATTTTAAATTTATAAATCAAAAATATTATAAATATCTATTTTATATTCTTTTCATCGTATATAAAATCCTCATATCATCTTTATCATCACACCACAACACCACCACACATCACCACCATCATTATTTCCATCATCACCCTTTACCCCAAAACCACCACCACCCCCCCCCCCCCAAAAAAAAATCATCATCATCATCACCACCCCACCAACCCCCCCCTTTTTCACCCCCACCCCCCACCATCATCATCTCCCACCACACCCCCCAAACATCACCAAACCCCCCACCATCCCCCCACACCCAAACACCATCCACACCACCACATCATATCATCATCCCACCACCACTCTCACCCCCACCACCTCACATCATCACATCATCACACCACCCAACACCCCCCCACCCCCTCCCCTCACTCTCACCCCCCCCCTTTACATCATCCCCCAAAGCCATCACCATCATCATCACCCACCACCACCCCCCCCCCCACCCCCATTTCCCCTCACACCCACCCCAACCCCTCACATCATCACCACCCCCACCTCATCTCATCTACCCCCACCTCAATCTCTTTCACCCCCACCCCCCCACCACCCCACCACACAAACATCTTTATCATCAACCCCCCACCACAACCCCCATCATCCCCCCCCCCCACCCATTTAAAACCCCCCCACCACCCCCACCCTCACACACCCCACCACCCCCCACCCCCACCCACACCACAACCCCCCAAACCCCCCCCCCCCCCCACCACCCCCACCAACTCTCATTAAACCCCAATTTTCCCCCCCCAACCACCTCATCTACCCCCCCAACATCATTTTCACACCCCCAATCCTTTTTTTACACCCCCCCCATCATCTCATCACACACCACCACCCCCACCCCAAAAAACATCACCCACCCCCCATCCCCCCAACCCACCCCCCCCCCCCCCTCCATCCCACCACCCCCACCACCATCCTTTTCCTCACACCACCCCACCTTAAAACCCCCCCCAAACAAACCCCCCACCCCACCCCAACACAAACCCAAACATTCCCTCATCATCATTCATCACCCCATTCACACCACCATCCCCCCCCCCCCCACAAAACCCCACCCCCAAAAACCACCACCAACCCCACCACCACCCCACCCCCAAATCATCTCACCACCCACCACCCCCACCATCATCATCACCCAAAATTTGACTTTTATCATTTTTGTTTATAATTATGGTGCCCTCACTTTATCGCCCCCTTTTATTTTTTTTTTTCAGCTTTTTTATCAATTTTTATCATTGGAAGTTTAAAAAAAAAAATCAAAGTCCCTCATAGATTTAAAAAGTTTTTTTGGGATGAAAAATTTTTTTTTTATAAAATAATAAAGGACGTTTCATTTTTTTTTATTTTTTTTTAAACTATTTTTTTTTTTTTTTCCCCTCTCTTTGTTCTTCTTTTTGGGTTTCGTCTTTATTTGAAATTACTTTCGTGATATTTTTAAGATCATAAAAAAATTGTTTTTAAATTTTTTAATTATAGAAAGAAAAATTCTTAAATGCCCTTGTTTTAAAATTTTTACGACTTTACCCAAAATAAAAAAAGAAGATACCTATATTTTTTTTCAAAAAATATATTTTTTTCCCAAAGTAAAACCTCTTACATATATCTTTTTTCAAAGATATTTTTACCCACGTATAATCCTTTGCAAATCTTCCTTGGGACGTATATGCAAATACTATTGATTTAAAAAGGGGCGGAAAATTTCCCAAATTTTCATTTTTATTTAGACTTTCATCCCTATAAAAAAAAAATTCACATTCATTTTTTGATGTCCCCCCGGGCCGCGATAGACCGATCAGGGCCCAATTTACCTGACCTGAAACCTTTCCCCGAAAAAATATCTCATGATAAAAAAAAAAGGGGACAAAAAGACAGAACAAAAAAAGCATAGAAGAAAGATTAAGAAAAGAAACAAAAAGAAAAACGTTACAAAAACAAATGCTTTTTTTTTTTTAAAACCAAAATAATAAAACTTTTTAATTGTTTTAAAAAGGGGAAAAGAAAAAGGGAAAAAAGTTTGGGTATAAATTTAAGGGCATTTTCTTGGGACATAAAATGGGCAATGGAAAATTTAATTACCAACAAAAATATTTTAAAGTAAAAAGAGAGGGGGGGGAAAACGGTGGGAAAGAGAGAGAGAAGGAAAGAGAGGGGAGAGAGGGGAAAAAAGAGGGGAGGAAAAATAGGGAAGGAGAAGGGAAAAAGAGAGAGAAGGGGAGAGAGAGAGAGAGAAAGAGAGGGGTGAGGGGGAGAGGAGAGCGAGAGAGAGAGAGAGAGAGAGAGAGAGAGGAGAGATAAAAAGAGGAGAGAAAGATAGAGAGAGAAAGGGGAAGAGAAGAGAGAGAGAGAGAGAGAGAGAGCGAGAGAGGAGGAAAAGAAAAAAGAGAAGAGAGAGGAAAAATTTTTTCATGTGTAATTTAAAACAAAATTTTTTTAAAAGGAAAAACTAGCAAGGGCCACATCTGTTAGTATGCTTGCTAAATTGCAATCGGGTTTTTTCTGAAAAGAAATACTTTTTTGCCAATTAATTACAAGCAGCGAATAATGAGTTAAAGTTCCCGATTTTTTCCCTTTTTTCATGTCAGCTGCTTTCTCTGCCATTTGATTTTTTTTCAAATATTATATATTCACTTGGGACAAAATGCACCCATTTCCCGGGGTACCCTTTTAAACCTAAAAAAAGTTTCTTAGTTTTCTTAAAGTTCTGGGTTTAAACCCAAAGGGGACAACCAGGGGTTTCCGAGAAGAAACACTCAAAATAAATCGTAAAAAAAATGAGCGTCCTGAGTCCGTGACAAGAGGCGGGGGGGAGGGGCCTACGCGTAAGCCCCTCAAGTTTTCCCGCGTTCGTGGGTCAAGCGCGCCCCCCGGGTGTCCCCCCGCACCCCAGCTCGGTTTTCCCCGCAAAAAAACGTCGGGAATGGGCCCGGGCCCAGGGCGGGGTCGCGCCCACTTCCCCGCTCGCCCGCCTCGCCCCCCGCTCGGGGAAAAAAAATTTGGGTCAGGGGGTTCGCGAAAAACCCCCGGGGTTGGGTCGGAAAGTTGGGGGCCGCGCCCTTCCTCGCGTGCAGGAAAGCCCCGCGGGGGGGCTCATGTCCGGGGGGGCTTGAAACCCTTTTTCCAGGGGCCCGCGCCGGGGAGCGGGTCACGCCCCCCCACGCAGTGCACCAGTATCGGCCGCCCCGCCTACGCACTTCCTCAACTTGCAAAAAATGTTTCCCGGGGTTTTAAGGGGAACGGGGGGGTCCCCCCCCGTCACCCCCCCCGTCCAGGGCCCCGGGGGGGGTTTCCCCCGGGAGTTTAACCCCACCCAAAAAACCCCAGGCGGGCCGCCGCGCCCCGCCCCCCGGCCCAACCAGTCCCCGGGACAAACCGGCCCGCCCGCCCCCGGCCCCCCTCCGGCGCCCCCCCCCCCTTTGCCGGGACGGAACAAACCCCCCGGGGAAAAAACCCCGGTTTGGAAAAACCCCCGCGAAAAAAGCCGCTAAAAATTCCTCTTTCCCGGGAGATCTTCAAGCCCCCAATTCCCTTTGCAAGATTTGGTTGGGGATTTGCTCTGCATTTTGGGCCGTTTTTACGGATTAAAATTAAAGGGAAAAAGCCTGCCCCCATGAAGACGCGGGGGCTGCACACGTGCCTCCTCCAAGGTGAGCCACGGGGGTTGTCCAATCAAGGGGTTTTTAATAAGATGCCTTATAGAAAACCTTCCTTTCCCTTTTTTTGGGGTTAAAATTATTTTTAACTATTTTTTAGATGGGAATAACTGCTCAAACCACAAAATTTTCGAATATTATGAGATGCAGCGTTTGACATAGTTCCCCACCGTCAGCTGGGGATGAGGGTGTAAGACGGCCGTCGTTGATTTTTCTTCTGGTTCACGCATGCGCAGAGGTGTTGTGATGACCCTCCCTTCCCCCACCACAACAAAATTTTGGGCCCCCCTTGCTGAGGGTTCGTCCCCCCCCTCGCCCAAGGGGTTGTGCCACGACCCCAGAACAAAGGACAGAGTAGTTTTAAATAGGGCGGACACAGGTCAAGTGAACCTTATCTGAGGCAAGCTTGTAGTCCCACATGGAGACGATATACTGTCTTACATCCAAATGTTTGATCTTTTTGAATGTAAAAGGTGCAATTTTGAAGGGTAGGGTTTTTGGCTTACGCAGAAAGTGACTAAGTTTTATGTTTTTATTTCTGGGAGAAACCGTCTGGTTATGAAAGACACTAGCAGAATGATGCGACCCTCGCCAAGAAAAAAATCGAAAACAAAAAAAAAAAAAAAAAAAATAGTTATTTTTTTTTTCCTCTCTCATCTAAAACGCGAGAAAGTCAAACAAAGCGCGTTTTTTTGGGCCCTTTAATGTGATTTGTTTCTCCGCGTTCCCCCCTTTTTTGTTCTTATGTTTTTTTTTGCATTGCTTTTTTCTTATGCAAATGTCGCACGGGGGGAGTATGAGGTGCGGAGCTTAATTTTTGCAAAGGTTTTAGGGGAAAGGGAAAAACATTAGGATATATATCAGGCACACCACACACCATACACACAACACACACACGCGCACACACACACACACACCACACACACACACCACACACAACACCACACACACACACACACCCACCACACACACACACACACAACACACCCACAAACATACCCGAAACCACCAAATACAAACAACATACACACCAAAAACAAAGGCGCACACCCCCCAAAACACACACACACACAAACACACACCCCAAAAAACAAACCCACACACACACCCCCACCACGCACACCACACACACACACACAACACACACACACACAAAAGTATATATTTTTGGGTTTAATATTTGTGGTAGGTGTATGTGGGGTGTGTGTGTACAGTGTTTGCTGTTGAACCGTGCATAAACATTTTCATAGCAAAACTACAAAATATATTCTTACAACACGGGGCAAAAAACAACTAAATTTGCTAAAAGACTCGGGAAATTAAAGGGCACTTGATAATTTTTAATAAAAATGCAAGCGACACAAGCACGGCATGCACACCACACCCCCCCACACACACCACATCATAAAATTTACTCCCTCCTCAAAAATACTGTCCACACACCACACACCAAATATAATATTATAAAATATTATAATTATATAAAATATAATAAATTTTTTTAAATTTTTGGGTTTTGTGTGTGTGTGTGTTGTGTGTGGGTGTGTGTGGTGTGTGTGTGTGTGTTGTTTGTGTGTGTGTGTGCCCAGTTTTAATTTTATATTTTATATATATATATATATTTATATAATATAATCATATATAATTTTATATATATTATTATATAATATATTTTATATACATATCTACTATTATTTTACTATCATCTTCTCTATCTCTTCTCTATCTCTCTCTCTCTCTCTCTCTCTTCTCCCCCTCCTCTCTCCTCTCTCTCTAATATATATATTTAAATTTTAAAAATATATATATATTATTTATTATATTATATTGTGTGTGTGTTGGGGGTTTGTGTGGTGTGTGTGGTGTGTGTGTGGTGTGTGTGTGGTGTGGGGGTGTGTGTGTATGTGTGAGTATGTGTGTGTGTGTGTTGTGTTGTGTTGTGGGTGTGTGTCGTGTGTGTGGGGGTGTGTGTTGTAAAACAGACGAAAAGAGAGAGAAAAGAGAAAAGGAGAAGAGAGAAGAGAGAAAGAGGGGAGAAAGGGAGAGAAGAAATAGATGATAGAAGAGGAGAAGGGAAGAGGGGGAGAGAGAGGGGAGAAGAAAGAGAGAGAAGAGAGGATGGGTAGATAAGAGAGAGAGAAAAAATAAAAGGGAGGAAAAAGAAGAGGGGGGGGGAGAAGGAAAAAAGAAAAAGAGGGAAAAAGCGAAGAGAGAGAGAGGGAGAGAGAGAGAGAGGAAGGAGGGAGGAGAGGAAAAGAAGAGAGAGGAGGAGAATATAAAAAGAGAGAGAAATGGGAAAGAAGAAGAAGAGGAAAGGAGGGAAAAGAGAAAAGAAAGAGAGAAGAGAGAAGAGAGAAGGAAGAAAGAGAGGGGGGAAGAGAGAGAGGAAGGAGGAAAAAAAAAGGGGGAAAGAGAAGAAAGGAAAAAGAGGGGAGAGAGAGAAGGAGAAGAAGAGAGAGAAGGGGGGAAAAGGGGAAAGAAAAAGATGAAATGGGTAGAGGAGAGAGAGAAAAATGAGAAAGGGAGGGAAAAAGGGGAGGGGGAAGGGGAAAAAAAGGGGAAGGGAAAAAAAAAAGGGGGGGGGGTTTTTGGGGGGGAGGGGGGGGTGGGGGGAGGATAAAAAGAAGGGGAGGGGAGAGGAGGAAAGGGGAGGAGAGGGCGCTAAAAGACAAACAGACAACACAATAAAAACCGAATGGACGGGCTGCCCCGACAGAAGAAAGAAAATGAACCGTTTCGGTGCGAAAAAATTTTACCTTTGGGCGCCACTTGCCAAACGCTTTTTCTTCATTTAAAAACATGAAGTGCAAATTTAAACCCCGGGGGAAAACTTTGCGAAAAATACATCGTTATCCTTTTTTATCCCAGTTATTAAATTTTTAAAAGGGAAAAATATGTGTTGAAATTTGCGTGCGTGGTACGTACTTTGGGGGAAAAGTCAGAGGCAAATTTCAGTGCGGGCAGCGAGCCCGTGTGTCGTGTGGCGTGTGTGTACACGGGGTGGTTGCACGTGTGCCCCGATTCCCACATAAATCCCCATCTGCTAGCACACGAAAAAAACAACATAGTGTGACTTTCAGTGCACCACACACGAAAACACACATTCACACACATTTATACATGTAATATATTACACTCACCCACACCCCCCCCTCCCACCCAAAACACATGACCCACACACATACACATACACACACTCACCCCCGCACCCCCCGCAGCCATTCACCCCCCTACACCCCCAACACCCCTTCCCCACCCCCCCATCCCACACTCCCCCCCCCCCACCCGAAACCCACGCCCCCCCCCCCCTCCAAGCACCCCACAACCCCGAAACTGCGCGCCGCACGCAAATTAAAGGGAACCCTGATTCACCACGCGCTATCCCCGCGAGGACGGGGACAGCTGTCCCAAAAACCTCCTCAAAGCAACACACTTTCAGGGGCGCTGGCGAAGGGTTTGGGGGGGGGGAGGGGCAGGAGGAGGGGGAGGGGAAGGAGGAGGGAGGAGGGAGGAGGAGGAAGGGGAGGAGGGAGGGGAGGAGGAGGAGGGGGGGGAGGAGGGGAGGGGAGGAGGTGGAGGAGGGGGGGAGGAGGGGAGGAGGAGGAGGGGGAGGGGGGGGGGGGGAGGGGGGAGGAGGAGGGGGAGGAGGAGGAGGAGGGGGGTTTTTTGTCTGGTTTATCATTTAAAAGGGGCACTGGGGCGGCCTCCCCTGCCCTACCTTTTTCTATAATGGGTGGAAAATGATTTCGCCATGTACCCCTTTTGTTGTTAAGGGATTTATGGTTGTGTGTCGTGTATTACATCAAAACCAATCCATACATGTAAAACCCTATTATTATATATATATATATATATTAAAATTTTATTAATATATATATTAATATATATATATATGTAAATTTTATATAATATATAAAAATTATATTAATATAATATATTTATATAGATTGAATATATTGAAATATATATATATTAAAATATAATTATATTATATATATATAATATATAATATATATATATATATATACAAAAAAACACATTCACACACACACACACAAATATATTATATATATATATATATTATATATAAAATATTTATATTATTAATATATATAAAATTTTATATAATTTCACACAACAACACATAACACAAACCTATCTGTTTTTTTACTTTTATTTTTACCGGCTATCTTCTATCTATCTATCTTCTATCTATCTATCTATCTATCTATCTATCTATATATATTATTAATATTAGCTGAATGTAATGTATATTGTATAAAAATACACGACCACACACCCCACACACACACACACACACACACACACAAAAACAACACACACCACCACACAAACTACACACAACAAAATATATCCCCCCAAAACACACACACACACCACACACACACCACACCCCAACACATATAATATATATATATTATATATATATATTATATATATATATATATTTTTTTTTTTTTTTTTTTTTTTTTTTTTTTTTTTTTTTTTTTTTTTTTTTTTTTACAGTAGGTTCATGCTGAGCCCCCGTGGTCACAGTATGATACTTAATTGTAGTTTTCATGTTGTGATGCTCTTGGAGTGAGTACGTGGTAAAACCCCCAGTTCCTTTCCACGGAGAGTGCCGGTTTTACCTTTTTAGGTAATCTATCTCTCTATTTCATCCGGGCTTGGGACCAGCACTGACTTGGCTGGCTCGGCCACCCAGTGGTAAATGAATAAATAAATAAATAAATGTATATATCTATATCTATCTATGTCCTGGGTATGGCGTTAAACTGCATCCCCTGCTGCCTTGTAGGTAGCCTCTTCAGGCAAGGCTAGGAAAAGGGGAACTCTCACCCCAAATCCCCCTGCTCCCTTTGTAGGGTATGCCTATTCAGTAAGGGCTAGGTTCACCGCCGACTCTGTGGTGGCGTCGGGAAGGGGCACCCGGGCCCTTAATACGAAACTGCCAATCTAATAATTGATGTGGAAAAAAAATCGATCCGCCCCGGCGACCCATGAGAACAGGGAAAAGCCATTTGAAGATATATATATAACTATCTATCGATCTATCTATCGATCTGTCTATCTATATATGTATATATGTATATGTGTGTGTGTGTGTGTGTGTGTGTGTTTTGTGTGTGTATGTGGTTGGGGTGTGTGTGTGTGTGTGTGTGTGTGTGTGTGTGTGTGTGTGTGTGGGGTGTGTATGTGTGTATGTGTGTGTGTGTGGGGTGTGTGTGTGTGTGTGTGTGTGTGTGTGTTGTGTGTGTGCGTGGGGTATGTGTGTGTGTGTGTGTGTATGTGTGTTGTTTGTGTATGTAAATACAGATAGTTTGTTTAATAAAGAGAGAGAGAGAATGTGATCGAAAGAAAACAAAATGAAAAAGCAGCGGGTAAGTGGTTGTCATCTACCCTGAAAATAAATCACTCCGACCACCACAACCCAAGAGGATAAGAAAAACGCTTTAATAATCAACAAAAAAATAATAGTTAGAAAATAATAACAAATAAACAAAAATCACTGACCTGCAGGGCCTTATGCAAAACGATATACAAAACAACGGAATAGGGCCGGTCTGTCACTTAAGGAAAGTATATTGGGGAGCGAAAAGGGGTCAGTGACTCTTGTTCTTGCTGACAGTGAAATAATACAGGTACTGAGGAACCTTAATTCTTTCTGATAAATTGTTTCCCGACATCTCCTTGAACAGTGACAAACCTGGGGCGTCTAATGGGCTTGGTCACTTATCACTATTATATTCTATTATATTTTACACGCAATATATATAAGTGTCTGTACGCTACACAACTGGCATAATCAGTATAAATTCCCAGTATACAATAATCTTAAAGCATATGATTGACATTCACTGGTTTATTTACGTAGCATGGACGATAAATAGAATGAAAATGAACACGTAATATAATCAGGCAGTTTTTAAAAGAAAACACCGGTTAGTGGATGCAGGGAACTAGCCCTGTTCTAATTCAACTTCTAATACTATAGAGCATAAATTAGATTATTTTTGTCTTACTTTTTTAAAATTTCGATTTCTTCACTCTAAAAAAATCGACCAACTCCGGCTGGCTCGTTGTGGTCGTGGTCGCCGTCCCCTTCTCCGCTATCTTCATCGGCTTCATCGCGTCCTTGCCAAGGTGGGGCTACTGACGCGACGCGAAAGAACATCGGCTGGAAGGCGTCGACGAGGGGCTTTTCCCCCCGGGGGACTTGGGTTGAATGTGTCTTCCAGGACTGTTTTCTTCTGCGTGGGTTTCTGTTGCGGCGGAATGATGACTCTCTGCGGCTGCGGCATCGGTCGCGGGTGGTTCTGCTGGGTCCTCCTGGTGCCGCCCAGGAAGCCGCCCGTCAGCTCCGCCAGGGACCCTAGCAGCGTGGGCTTTTTCTGTTTGAGAGGCTTTCGAGAAGGAATCCACTTTCGAGGACGTGCGGAGGGGGGGCCAAAGGACGGCTGGTCGTGCTGACCACGGGCTTCCGGGCTTCACGAACTGGTAAGGAAAACTGCCTTCGGGTGCGGCCTGAGACACGCCAACCTGGGAAGGAAGTGTGGGCCGAGGCAGCGGGGAAGTGAACGTTGGCTTTAGGCGGATAACGTGGTTTTGCGAAGGCTGAGGAAAGGCGTCCGGCGCAGGAGGGACGTCTTGCTTCGGCAGGGTGAATACAGGGCGCTGCTGCTTTCTGGGGATGAATGGCGAGGGGCATTCTGACGAAGAGGAATTCCCGGGCCCAAAAGGGCTGGCCGGCTTGGCTGGGCCAAACGCCGCTGGCGACCCCAGGGGCACCCGCGGGCTCCCAGGCGAGGAGGGGCGATGACGGAAGACGGAGGACTCGGCACACGGAACTTCTGCCTCACTGCCCCCTGCGCCGGGCGCCTGCGAGTTCGCTGCCCACTCGACGGTTGTCGAAGAACTGCAGAGGGAGAGGCTCCCGGGCCCGGGAACGGGAAGGGCCCCCGGGGTTCCCTTTTCTCCTTCCCCGGGGGGGGGCCGCTGAACAGGCTTTTGGAAGAAAAACTT
>NW_023639569.1:0-12013 GCF_015228065.2 Penaeus monodon
CTTTAATAAAAAATTTTTAAAAATTTAAAAAAAATAAAAATTAAAAAAATTCCTTAATTAATATCTTTTAAAAAAAAAAATTAAAAAAAAACTTTTTTTTTAATTAATTAACTTTTTAAATAATTTTTTTTGCAATTATATCCAGAAAAAAATAATAATAATGATAATAAACAATAATAATTTTAATACAGTATTATAAAACGATTATATTGTATTAGTATATTATTATTATTATTATTATTGTTATTTTTACAGTTTAATATTTTTTTGGCAATAATCTAAAAATTTAAAAGTAAAAAAAAAATAATAATGATTAAAAGAATAATAAAAATAAATAAAATAATAAAAATAATAATAAAAATAATAATAAAAATAATAAAAAATAATAAATAAAAAAAAATAAAATAATAAAAATAATAAAAATAATAATAAAAATAATAAAAATTTAAAAATTTAAATAATAATAATAAAATAATAATAATAAAAATAATAAAAATAAAACAAGTACAACAACAACAAAAATTAATAATAATAAAAAAGAAGAAGAAAAGAAGAAGAACAAAAAATAATAACAACAACAACAACAAAAATAAACTGATGAAAATAATTATAATGGAAATGATAATAAAACAATAAAACAATAATAAAACAATAATGAAAATAATGATAATGATAATGTTAGTAATATTAATTATAATGATAATAATAATAATAATAATAATTATTATTATTATTATTATTATCATTACTAATAGTAGTAGGGGTATAGTAGTAGTAGTAATATTTAAAAATAATAGAAATAATAGTAATAAAAAATAGCAATAATGATAGTGATAATAATGAAAATGATAATAACGATAATAATGATAATAATGATTATGATGATTATAATGATAATAATGATAATAATCATGATGCCATTATTATTGGTAATATGATCAAGCTCTGTCCACCTGGAACTTCACGAGATGCTCAGCGGGAAAGGACGAACTTACGCCACTCTCCTTCTTTTTTCTCGCTTTTTTATCCCCTGGGTTGGGAAAAACATCAATATCTGTTTCATAACTGAAGACCTTGTATAGAATCACACACCGCCTGTACATACACTCATAAATAAAAAACCCACGTACTCACCACGCACGTCAGGCCCACACCACACCCACACAAACGACATCGCACAACACGCACACACACCATTGAACTTTTATAAATGTGTGTGTATTTTTTAAATCATTCTATGTACTATATATCTCTATCTTCTATCTATCTACCTACCTCCCTAACCTATCTACCCTCTATCTATATCTACTACCTCCTTTTCTTTTTTAGAGAATTTCCTTTCCTCCCCGTATCTATATCTATAAGAACTAGCATCTGCAGAGGGGGATGGGGGGTAACACTATAATCTTCATATTTTTCGAGCCATGTCATCACTGGGGGACCGGGGGGGGGGCAGGGGGACGGTGGTGTTAGTGAGGGGTTTCTTGGTCTTTGTTATTAGTAGTGTGGTAGTAGTAATTGTAGTCGTAGTAGTATGGATATTTTAGGAATACGGAGGTATACCAGTAGTAATGTGGGAATAGTATAGTTGCTGTAGAAGCAGGGTAGTAGTAATAAATGTTGTAGTTGTTATAGTAGTTAGTACAGCTGAGGGAGAACTATAATACCATCGGCGAGGTATTATGAGCAGACCGTCGAAAAAGTCGAAATAGCACTTCTATTTTTAAAACCCATTAAACTGATGCATTTAAAACAAACGGGGGAAAAAAACTAGCAAAAAAATCAAAACAACAGTCATGCAACACGAAATCCCCAAATTGCAAATAACTTTCCCTCCCCTTTATTTTGTTTACTGTTTTTAGTCACATATTGGAAATGCCATTACTACTTCACCGTCAAAATCCATTTTGATGAACGTCCTACCTTAACACAGGGGACACAGGAATAAAAAAGACAGTACCTATGAATGTAAAGGGGACGTCCAAAATACCTTTTTATAATGTGTGGCCCGTGAAATCTATAACACAATCCCCGTGTCACTTTGGGGACTTTTTCCCTTTTACAGTTGACTGTTTTTCTCTCTTTTCTGAACTTCGCGAACTCCACTTAGTAGGAAAGGGACCGGATTTGAAAAGTGTTGGTGCGGTTTTTGTACAGTGTCTGTTTTTTTTATTTCAAATTTTTAGTTTTTTATATATATATATATATATATAACTACACACATTGAAATACAAAAACAGACACTGTACAAAAACCGCCACCAACACTTTTCAAATCCGGTACCTTCCTACTAAGTGGAGTTCGCGAAATTCAGAAAGAGAGAAAAACAGTCAACTCGTACAAGGTAAAAATCCTCAAAGTCACGTGGTTGTGTTATAGATTTCACGGGCCCCACTTTATATAAAGGAAAATTTGACTGTCACCTTAAATTTCCCACTAGGTAGTCTCTTGTTATTCCTAGTGTCCCTGTGTTAAGGTAGGGATCTTCATCAAAAGGGACTTTGACGGTAAAGTAGTAAGGCATTTCAATATGTGACTAAAACGTAAACAAAAAAAAACGGGACGAGAGTTATTTGCAATTTCGGAGTTCTGTTGCATGACGTTTTTTGTTTTTTTTGCTAGTTTTATTCACCGTTTCGTTTTAAATGCATCGTTAAATCGGTTTTTTAAAAAAAATGTGACATTTCGACATTTTTGACGGTCTCTCATAATACCCACGCCGAGGGTAATAGATACTCCTCAGCGCTATAATACATAACAACTCCAAATACTACTATTTCTACTACTCCTGCTTCTACGCAACTACTACTATTCCACATTACTACTGGGACTACCCCCGTTTCCTAAAACCCATATCCCTAATACTCGACTACAATTCTATACCATCACTACTTAACAAAGACCAAGAAAAATCCCCCTAACACCACACTTTCCCACCTGCCGCCTGCCCCCTGTCCCCACTGATGACATGGGTCGAAGAATATGAAAATGTATAGTGTTACGCCCATCCCCTCTGCAGATGCTAGTTTTTATAGATATAGAACATGGAGGAAATGGATTCTCTGAAAAGAAAAAAGGTAGGTAGATAGAATAGATAATGGGGAGAAGGTTAGGGGGGTAGGGAGATGAAAATAGATAAGATATATAGAACATAGAAAATGATAAAAAAATACACACAAGTTATAAAAGTTTTAATGGGGTGTGGCGTGTGTGTCGTATGTTCTTTTGTGTGGTGTGTATGCGTGTGTGTGCCTGTAGTGGGTGTGAGTACGTGGGTATATTTTTTTATGAGTGTATGTCAGGCGCGTGTGTATTCTATACAAGGGCTTCAGTTATGAAACGATGATTGATGTTTGCCTAACCCCCGGGGTAACAAGCGAGAAATAGTAAGGGCGATGGCTAAGTTCGTCCTTTTTTCCCCCTGAGGGATCTCGTAAGTTCCGGTGGACAGAGCTTGATCATATACCAATTAAGGGATCAGATTTTATCTTATTATCATTTTAATCATCATATCATTATTTCATTAATCTTATTATCATTGTTTTTTATTTTTATCATTTTTAAAAATTATTACTTTTTATCATTATTATCATTTATATTATTATTGATTTTTGGTGTTATCGTTATCGTTATCATGTAATGATTATTATTATTTTTTTTTCTATTATTATTATTATCGTTATTATCATTTTCATTATTATCACTATCATTATTGCTATTATTTTACTATTACTACTATTATTTTTACTATTACTACTACTACTACTACCACTACTACTATTAGTAATGATAAAATATAATAATAATATTATTATTATTATTATTATTATCATTATAATTAATATTACTAACATTATCATTATCATTATTTTCATTATTGTTATTATTATTGTTATCATTGTTGTTGTTATCATTACCATTATAATTATTATCATCAGTATTATTGTTGTTGTTGTTGTTGTTATTATTTTTATTGTTCTTCTTCTTCTTCTTCTTCTTCTTATTATTATTATTATTGTTGTTGTTGTTGTACTTGTTATTATTATTATTATTAATATCATTATTATATATCATTATTATTATTATTATTATTATTATTATTATTATTATTATTATCCATTATTATTATTTTTTTTAACTTTAATTATTAGTATTATTGCCAAAAATATTATATAACTGTAATATATCAATAATAATAATAATAATAAGTATACTAATACTAATACTAATTCGTTATAATACTGTTATTAATATTATTAATTGTTATTATTAGCATTATTATTATTTTTTAGCTGGTATATATTAGCAAAAATATTTATTATAACAGTAATTAATTACAGTAATAACGATATTATTAGAATAATGATAATAATAATTATTATAAAGGACGTATTATTGTTATTATGTTGTTATTACTATTATTATTGTAGTTGTTATTAGTATGTTGTAAAAATATTATATTATAACTGCAATAATTGCAATAATAATGATAATAATTGGCAATAATGATGATAATATTGCAATAATGATGATAATAATTGGCAATAATGATATAATGATGATAATGATGATGATAACGACAATAATGATGAAATCATGATATAATGAATGATCATAACAGGAATTGTGTCCATATATAATAAAAAAGGTAACAGAAAAAAAAATTCCCAAAAGTCCAAAAGCGGCAAAATCTAGCGAAATATAGCCCTTTTGAGAGTAACTCCAAAATGACGTTTTTTCCATTCATTTGATGCTTTTGGCAATATTAGTGTAATAATGATAATAATTACCAGAATTCTATAATCATGACAATAATGATGATAAAAGTGAGAATAAAGAGAATTTGGAGAACATTTGATGATTATTAATATTATTATCATTATCATTATTATTATCATTATTATTATTATTATTATCATTATTATTATTATTATTATTATTATTATTATTATTATTATTATTATTATTATTATTATTATTATTACTTTTTTTACTTTAATTATTAGTATTATTGCCAAAAAATATATTATAATGTAATATACAATATTAATAATAATAAGTATACTAATACTAATCTAATCGTTATAATACTGTTATTAATATTATTATTGTTATTATTATCATTATTATTATTTTTACTGGTAGTATAATTGCAAAGATAATTATTATAACAGTAATAATTACAGTAATAAACGATATTAATTAAATAATGATATAAATAATTATTCTAAAGACGTTTATTATTGTGTATTTTGTTTGTTATTACTATTTTCTTATGTAGTTGGTTATTATATAGTTGTCAAAATATATATTATAACTGCATAAATTGCAATAATAATGATAATAATTGCATAATGATGATAAGATTGCAATATGATGAATAATATTGCATAATGATGATAATGATGATAATTGTGATGATAACGACATTAATGATGATAATCATGATATCACTAGTTATATAACAGGAATTGTGTCCATATATAATAAAACAAGGTAAAAGAAAAAAAAAACAAAAAGTCGAAAAGCGGCAAAATCTAGCGAAAATATAGCCTTTTGAGAGTAGACTCCAAAATGACGTTTTTTTCCATTCATTTGATGATTTTGGCAATAATTAGGGTATAATGATAATAATTACCAGAATTCTATTAATCATGCAATAATGATGATAAAAGTGAGAATAAAGAGAATTTGGAAGAACATTTGAGATTATTTTTTTTTTTTTAAAAATATTTTACTCCATTATGCATTATTATTAATCATTATTATTATTTTATCATTATTATTTAATTAATTATTATTATTATTTATTATTATTATTATTATTATTATTATTTTTTTTACTTTAATTATTATTATTATTGCAAAAAAATATATTAAACTGTAATAATAACAATTTAATATAATAATAATAAGTATACTAATACTAATACTAATCGTTTAATACTGGTTATTTAATATTATTATTGTTATTATTTATCATTATTAATTATTTTTACTGGTAGATAATTGAAAATAATTATTATAACAGTAATAATTTACAGTAATAACGATATTAATTTGACAATGAATAATAAATATTATTAATAAAGACGTTATTATTGTTCAATTATTGTTTGTTATTACTATATTATTGTAGTTGTTATTAGTATATTTGTAAAAATATATATTATAACTGCAATAATGGCAATTAATAAATGATAATAATTGCATATGATGATAATAATTGGCAATAATGATGATAATAATTGCATAAGATTGATAATGATGAAATGATGATGATAACGACAATAATGATTGATATCATGATACTAAATGATGATAATAACATGAATTGTGTCCATATATATAAAAAAAGGTAAAGAAAAAAATCCCAAAAGTCGAAAAAGCGGCAAATCTAGCGAAATATGCCTTTGAGAGTAGGAACTCCCAAATGACGTTTTTTTTTCCATTCTTTGATTATTTTTGGCAATAATTAGGGTAATATGATAATGATTACCAGAATTCTATTTACTCATGACAATAATGATGGATAAAAAGTGAGAATAAAGAGATTTGGAGACATTTGATGATTATTAATATTATATCATTATCATTATTATTCTCCTTATTATTATTATTATCATTATTATTATTATTATTTATCATTTAATTATTATTATTATTATTATATTATTATTATTAATATTATTATTATTATTATTATTATCATTATTATTATTTTTTTTACTTTAATTATTAGTATTATTGGCCAAAAAATATATTATAACAGTAATAATAAAAAAAATAATAATAATAATAAGTATCTAAATACTGATAATATCGTTATAATACTGTTATTAACATTTTAAAAATTTTTTTTTTTTTATTGTTATTATTATCATTATTATTATTTTTTACTGTAGTATAATTGCAAAAATATTAATTATAACAGTAATAATTACGTAATAACGATATTATTAGAATAATGAATATAAATAATTATTATAAAGAAGTTATTATTGTTATTTATGTTGTTATTACTATTATTATTGTAGTTGTTATTAGTAATAGTTGTAAAATATATATTTAACTGCAATAATTTGCAATAATAATGATAATAATTGCAATAAGGATGGATAATAAATTGCATAAGGATGATAATATTGCATAAGGACTGATAATGGTGATAATGAGGATGAATAACGACAATAATTGATTGATAATCATGAATAATGATGATATAACAGAATTTGTGTCCATCATATAATAAAAAAAAAGGTAAAAAGAAAAAAAATCCCAAAAAGTCGAAAAAGCGGCAAAATCGAGCGAAATATAGCCTTTTGAGAGTAAGACTCCAAAATGACGTTTTTCCCATTCATTGATGATTTTGGCAATAATTAGGGTAATAATGAATAATATTACCAGAAATTCTTTAATCATGACAATAATGATGATAAAAGTGAGAATAAAGAGAATTTGGAGAACATTGATGATTATTAAATATTATTATCATTATCATTATTATTATCATTATTATTTTATCATCATTACATTATTAATTATTATTATTATTATTATTATTATTAATTATTATTATTATTATTATTATTATTATTATTCTTTATTATTATATTATCATTTATTATTTTTTACTGTATTATAGTATTATTGCCAAAAATAATTATAACTGTAATAATACAATAATAATAATAATAATAAGGTATACTAATACTAATACTAATCGTTATAATACTGTCTTAATTTATTATGTTATTATTATCATTATTATTATTTTTACTGGTAGTAATAATTCAAAAATAATTATTATAACAGTAATAATTACAGTAAAACGTATTTAATTACAGAAATAATGATATAAATAATTATTATAAAGACTTAATAAGTGATATTATTGTTGTTATTACTATTATTATTGTAGTTGTTATTAGTATAGTTGTAAAAATATATATTATAAGCTGCAATATTTGCATAATAATGATTAATAATTGCAATATGATGATATAATTGCAATAATGATGTAATAATTTGCAATAATGATGTAATGATGATAGATGATGATTTAACGACCATAATTTTGGGGGGGGGAACAAATGATAATCATGATAATAAGAATGATAATACAGGAATTGTTCCCCCATATATAATAACAAAAGGTAAAAGAAAAAAAAATCCCAAAAGTCGAAAAAGCCGGCAAAATCTAGCGAAATATAGCCTTTTGGAGAGTAGACTCCAAAATGACGTTTTTTCCATTCATTTGAATGATTTTGGCAATAATTAAGGGTCAATATGATAATAATTACCAGAATTCTATTAATCATGACATAATGATGATAAAGTGAGAATAAAGAGAATTTGGAGAAACATTTGATGATTATTATATTATTATCATTATCATTATTAGTTAATCATTATTATTGAATTATATCATTATTAATATTATTATTATCATTATTATTATTATTATTATTATTATTATTATTATATATTATTATTATTATTATTATTATCTATTATTATTATTATTATTATTATTATTATTTTTTTTTTTTACTTTAATTATTAGTATTATTGCCAAAAAAATATTATAACTGTAATAATCACATATAATAATAAGAATAGTATACTAATACTAATACTAATCGTCTCTCATAAATACCTGTTATTAATATTATTATTGTTATTATTATCAGTATTATTATTTTTACTGGAGTATAATTGCAAAAATATTATTATAACAGTAATAATTAACAGTAATAACGATATTAATTAGAATAATGATATAAATAATTATTATAAAGACGTTATTATTGTTATATTGTTGTTAATTACTATTATTATGGTATTGTTTTAGTATAGTGTAAAAATATATCTTTAAGGAAAAGGTGCAAATAATTGCAATAATAATGATAATATTGCAATAATGATGATAATAATTGCAATAATGATGAATATATAATTGCAATAATGATGATAATGATGATAGTGATGATGATAACGACAATATGATGATATCATATAATAATGATGATAATAACAGGAATTGTGTCCTATATAATAAAAAAAGGTAAAAGAAAAAAAAAAATCCCAAAAGTCGAAAAAGCTCAAAATCTAGCGAAAATATATCCTGTTTGAAGAGCTAGACTCCAAAATGACGTTTTTTCCATCATTAGATGATTTTGGCAATAATTAGGGTAATAATGATGAATAATTACCAGAATTCTATTAATCATGACATAATGATGATAAAATGAGAATAAAGAGAATTTGAGAACATTTGATGATTATTTAATATTAATTATCATTATCATTAGTATTATCATTATTATTATTATATCCATTATTATTATTATAATATTATATTATTATTATTATTAATTATTTTATTATTATTATTATTATATTATTATCATTATGAATTATTTTTTTTTACTTTAATTATTAGTATTATTGCCCCAAAAAATATATTATAACTGTAATAATAACAATATATAATAATAATAAGTATACTTACTAATATTAAATCGTTATAATACTGTTTATTAATATTATTATTGTTATTATTTTAATCATTTTATTATTTTTTACTGGTAGTATAATTGCAAAATAATTATTATAACAGTAATAATTACAGTAAAACGATATTCATTAGAATATGATATAAATATTATTATAAAGAACGTTTATTATTGTTATTTTGTTTGTTATTACTATTATTATTGTAGTTGTTTATTAGTATAGTTGTAAAATATATATATAACTGCAATAATTGCAATAATAAGATAATAATTGCAATATGATGATAATAATTGCAATAATGATGATAATAATTGCAATAATGATGATAATGATGATAATGATGATATAACGACAATAATGATGATCATCATGATCATAATGATGATATAACAGGAATTGTTGTCCATATATAATAAAAAAAGGTAAAAGAAAAAAAATCCCAAAAGTCGAAAAAGCGGCAAAATCTCGGCGAAATATAGCTTTGAAGTAGAACGCCCAAATGACGTTTTTTCCCTTCATTTTGATGAATTTTGGCAATAATTAGGGTAATAATGATAAGATTACCAGAATTCTATTACTCATGACAATAATGATGATAAAAGTGAGAAATAAGAAGAATTCTGGGAGAACATTTGATGATTATTAATATTTATTATATTATCATTATATTATCATTATTATTATTTATTATCATTATTATTGTTATTATTATTATTATTATTATTATTATCATTATTATTATATTATTATGAATGATTATTATTATTATTATTATTATTATTTTAATTATTATTATTATTATCATTATTATTATTTTTTTTACTTTAATTATTAGTATTATTGCCAAAAAATATATTATAACTGTAATAATAACAATAATAATAATAATAATAAGTATACTAATACTAATACTAATCGTTATAATAATGTTATTAATATTATTATTGTTATTATATCTTATTATTATCTTTACTGGTATTCATAATTGCAAAAATCGATTATTATAACCGTAATAATTACAGTAATAACGATATTAATTAGAATCATGATATAAATATTATTATAAAGACGTTTATTATTTGTTATTATTGTTGTTATTACTATTATTATTGTTTGTTATTAGTATATTGTAAAAATATATATTATAACTGCAATAATTGCAATAATAATGATAATAATTGGCAATAATGATGATATAATTGTCAATAATTGATGATAATAATTGCAATAAGAATGATAAGATGATAATGATGATGATAACGACAATACTGAATGATAATCATGATAATATGATGATAATAACAGGAATTGTGTCCAATTAATAAAAAAAGGTAAAAGAAAAAAAAATCCCAAAAGTCGAAAAAGCGCAAAAATCTAGCGAAATATAGCCTTTTTGAGTAGACTCCAATGACGTTTTTTTCCATTCATTTGATGATTGTGGCAATAATTAGGTAATAATGATAATAATTACCAGAATTCTATTAATCATGACCAATAATATTATAAAAGTGGAGAATAAGATAATTTTGGAGAACATTTGATGATTATTAATATTATTAATCATTATCATTATTATTATCATTATTATTATTATTTACTATTATTATTATTATAATTATAATATTTGTTATTATTATTATAATTATTATTATTTTATTTATTTTTATTATATTATTAATTATTATTATTATTTTTATTATTTTTATTTATTATTAATTATTATTAAATTTTTTTTTTTTTAAAATTATATTATTGCCAAAAAATAATTATAACTGTAAAAAATTAAAATAATAATAATAAATAAATAATATATAATACTAAAACTAATCGTTATAAAAATGTTATTATATTATTAAAAAAATTTTTATTATTATCATTATTTTATTTTACTGGTAGTATAATTGCAAAATAATTTTATAACAGTAAAATTACGTAATAACGATATTAATTAGAATATGGGTATAAATAATTTTTATAAGAAAGTTATTATTGTTATTATTGTTGTTATTACTATTATTATTGTAGTTGAATTGTATAGTTTTTAAAAATATTATTATACTCAAATTGAAAAATAAAGATAATATTGCAATAAAATGATAATAATTTGCAATAATGATGATAATAATTGCAATAATGATATTAAAATGATAATGAGATGATAAAGACAATAATGATGATAATCATATAATAATGATGTAATAACGGATTGTGTCCATAATAAAAAAAAAAGGAAAAAAAAAAAATCCAAAAAATCGAAAAGCGGCAAAAACTAGCAATTAGCCCTTTTTAGAGTAGACTCCAAAAAGACGTTTTTTTCCATTCATTTATGATTTTGGCAATAATTTGGGGAAAAATGAAATTAATTACCAAATTCAATTAATCATGACAAAAATGATGAAAAAATGAGAATAAAGGAATTTGGAGACTTTGATGATTATTAATATTATTATCATTTCATCATATTTTATTTTATTTTATTATATTATTTTTATTA